>NC_092164.1:7818182-8045682 GCF_045791955.1 Oncorhynchus clarkii lewisi
TGTGTGTGTTTGACCTCTACCCCGTTGGTCTCCTCTTCCAGGCGTGGGGGCGTGTGTGTGTTTGACCTCTACCCCGTTGGTCTCCTCTTCCAGGCGTGGGGGCGTGTGTGTGTTTGACCTCTACCCCGTTGGTCTCCTCTTCCAGGCGTGGGGGCGTGTGTGTGTTTGACCTCTACCCCGTTGGTCTCCTCTTCCAGGCGTGGGGGCGTGTGTGTGTTTTACCCCGTTGGTCTCCTCTTCCAGGCGTGGGGGCGTGTGTGTGTTTGACCCCGTTGGTCTCCTCTTCCAGGCGTGGGGGCGTGTGTGTGTTTGACCTCTACCCCGTTGGTCTCCTCTTCCAGGCGTGGGGGCGTGTGTGTGTTTGACCTCTACCCCGTTGGTCTCCTCTTCCAGGCGTGGGGGCGTGTGTGTGTTTGACCTCTACCCCGTTGGTCTCCTCTTCCAGGCGTGGGGGCGTGTGTGTGTTTGACCTCTACCCCGTTGGTCTCCTCTTCCAGGCGTGGGGGCGTGTGTGTGTTTGACCTCTACCCCGTTGGTCTCCTCTTCCAGGCGTGGGGGCGTATGTGTGTTTGACCTCTACCCCGTTGGTCTCCTCTTCCAGGCGTGGGGGCGTATGTGTGTTTTACCCCGTTGGTCTCCTCTTCCAGGCGTGGGGGCGTGTGTGTGTTTTACCCCGTTGGTCTCCTCTTCCAGGCGTGGGGGCGTGTGTGTGATTGACCTCTAGCCCGTTGGTCTCCTCTTCCAGGCGTGGGGGCGTATGTGACTCCAGACATGATGGTTGCAGAGTATTCTCTGAGAGAGAAGCTTCCTCCGAACCAGTACACCTGGTCGTCTCGGGGCCCCAGTACCGACGGGGCCCTGGGAGTCAGTATCACCGCTCCGGGGGGGGCCATCGCCTCCGTACCCAACTGGACTCTCAGAGGAACCCAGCTGATGAATGGTACCTCCATGTCGTCCCCCAACGCCTGTGGAGGGATCGCCCTGGTGCTGTCAGGTGGGTGTGTGGGTGTTAATGGGGGTTTGTGTGTGTTTAAATGGGGGGGGGGGTTTAAGTGTGTGTGTGTGAGAGTGTGGGTTTTTGTGTGTGTGTGTTATAATGGGGGTGGGGGGGGTGGTGTTTTAATGTCTGTGTGTGTGTGTGTTATAGTGGGGGGGGGTTAATGTGTGTGTGTGTGTGTGTGTGTTATAATGGGGGTGTGTTATAGTGTGTGTGTGTTATAATGGGGTGTGTGTGTGTGTTATAATGGGGGGGGGGGGGGTTTAATGTGTGTGTGTGTGTGTGTGTTATAATGGGGGGGGGGGGGGGGGTTTAATGTGTGTGTGTGTGTGTGTGTTAATGGGGGTGTGTGTGTGTGTGCGCTGCAGGTCTGAAGCAGAACGGTATCCGTCCATCGGTCTCTGCGGTGAGGAGAGCTCTGGAGAACACGGCTCTGAAGGTCGATGACATCGAGGTGTTCGCACAGGGACACGGAATCATACAGGCAAGACTCCCCTGTGTTGGACAGGAAGTTGGACAGGAAGTTCTAGTGTCTACTGTATAGTGGAGAACTAGCGTCTACTGTATAGTGGAGAACTAGTGTCTACTGTATAGTGGAGAACTGGTGTCTACTGTATAGTGGAGAACTAGTGTCTACTGTATAGTGGAGAACTAGTGTCTACTGTATAGTGGAGAACTAGTGTCTACTGTATAGTGGAGAACTAGTGTCTACTGTATAGTGGAGAACTAGTGTCTACTGTATAGTGGAGAACTAGTGTCTACTGTATAGTGGAGAACTAGTGTCTACTGTATAGTGGAGAACTAGTGTCTACTGTATAGTGGAGAACTAGTGTCTACTGTATAGTGGAGAACTAGTGTCTACTGTATAGTGGAGAACTAGTGTCTACTGTATAGTGGAGAACTAGTGTCTACTGTATAGTGGAGAACTGGTGTCTACTGTATAGTGGAGAACTGGTGTCTACTGTATAGTGGAGAACTGGTGTCTACTGTATAGTGGAGAACTGGTGTCTACTGTATAGTGGAGAACTGGTGTCTACTGTATAGTGGAGAACTGGTGTCTACTGTATAGTGGAGAACTGGTGTCTACTGTATAGTGGAGAACTGGTGTCTACTGTATAGTGGAGAACTGGTGTCTACTGTATAGTGGAGAACTGGTGTCTACTGTATAGTGGAGAACTGGTGTCTACTGTATAGTGGAGAACTGGTGTCTACTGTATAGTGGAGAACTGGTGTCTACTGTATAGTGGAGAACTGGTGTCTACTGTATAGTGGAGAACTAGTGTCTACTGTATAGTGGAGAACTGGTGTCTACTGTATAGTGGAGAACTGGTGTCTACTGTATAGTGGAGAACTGGTGTCTACTGTATAGTGGAGAACTGGTGTCTACTGTATAGTGGAGAACTGGTGTCTACTGTATAGTGGAGAACTGGTGTCTACTGTATAGTGGAGAACTGGTGTCTACTGTATAGTGGAGAACTGGTGTCTACTGTATAGTGGAGAACTGGTGTCTACTGTATAGTGGAGAACTGGTGTCTACTGTATAGTGGAGAACTGGTGTCTACTGTATAGTGGAGAACTGGTGTCTACTGTATAGTGGAGAACTAGTGTCTACTGTATAGTGGAGAACTAGTGTCTACTGTATAGTGGAGAACTGGTGTCTACTGTATAGTGGAGAACTGGTGTCTACTGTATAGTGGAGAACTGGTGTCTACTGTATAGTGGAGAACTGGTGTCTACTGTATAGTGGAGAACTGGTGTCTACTGTATAGTGGAGAACTGGTGTCTACTGTATAGTGGAGAACTGGTGTCTACTGTATAGTGGAGAACTGGTGTCTACTGTATAGTGGAGAACTGGTGTCTACTGTATAGTGGAGAACTGGTGTCTACTGTATAGTGGAGAACTGGTGTCTACTGTATAGTGGAGAACTGGTGTCTACTGTATAGTGGAGAACTGGTGTCTACTGTATAGTGGAGAACTGGTGTCTACTGTATAGTGGAGAACTGGTGTCTACTGTATAGTGGAGAACTGGTGTCTACTGTATAGTGGAGAACTGGTGTCTACTGTATAGTGGAGAACTGGTGTCTACTGTATAGTGGAGAACTGGTGTCTACTGTATAGTGGAGAACTGGTGTCTACTGTATAGTGGAGAACTGGTGTCTACTGTATAGTGGAGAACTGGTGTCTACTGTATAGTGGAGAACTGGTGTCTACTGTATAGTGGAGAACTGGTGTCTACTGTATAGTGGAGAACTGGTGTCTACTGTATAGTGGAGAACTGGTGTCTACTGTATAGTGGAGAACTGGTGTCTACTGTATAGTGGAGAACTGGTGTCTACTGTATAGTGGAGAACTGGTGTCTACTGTATAGTGGAGAACTGGTGTCTACTGTATAGTGGAGAACTGGTGTCTACTGTATAGTGGAGAACTGGTGTCTACTGTATAGTGGAGAACTGGTGTCTACTGTATAGTGGAGAACTGGTGTCTACTGTATAGTGGAGAACTGGTGTCTACTGTATAGTGGAGAACTGGTGTCTACTGTATAGTGGAGAACTGGTGTCTACTGTATAGTGGAGAACTGGTGTCTACTGTATAGTGGAGAACTGGTGTCTACTGTATAGTGGAGAACTGGTGTCTACTGTATAGTGGAGAACTGGTGTCTACTGTATAGTGGAGAACTGGTGTCTACTGTATAGTGGAGAACTGGTGTCTACTGTATAGTGGAGAACTGGTGTCTACTGTATAGTGGAGAACTGGTGTCTACTGTATAGTGGAGAACTGGTGTCTACTGTATAGTGGAGAACTGGTGTCTACTGTATAGTGGAGAACTGGTGTCTACTGTATAGTGGAGAACTGGTGTCTACTGTATAGTGGAGAACTGGTGTCTACTGTATAGTGGAGAACTGGTGTCTACTGTATAGTGGAGAACTGGTGTCTACTGTATAGTGGAGAACTGGTGTCTACTGTATAGTGGAGAACTGGTGTCTACTGTATAGTGGAGAACTGGTGTCTACTGTATAGTGGAGAACTGGTGTCTACTGTATAGTGGAGAACTGGTGTCTACTGTATAGTGGAGAACTGGTGTCTACTGTATAGTGGAGAACTGGTGTCTACTGTATAGTGGAGAACTGGTGTCTACTGTATAGTGGAGAACTGGTGTCTACTGTATAGTGGAGAACTGGTGTCTACTGTATAGTGGAGAACTGGTGTCTACTGTATAGTGGAGAACTGGTGTCTACTGTATAGTGGAGAACTGGTGTCTACTGTATAGTGGAGAACTGGTGTCTACTGTATAGTGGAGAACTGGTGTCTACTGTATAGTGGAGAACTGGTGTCTACTGTATAGTGGAGAACTGGTGTCTACTGTATAGTGGAGAACTGGTGTCTACTGTATAGTGGAGAACTGGTGTCTACTGTATAGTGGAGAACTGGTGTCTACTGTATAGTGGAGAACTGGTGTCTACTGTATAGTGGAGAACTGGTGTCTACTGTATAGTGGAGAACTGGTGTCTACTGTATAGTGGAGAACTGGTGTCTACTGTATAGTGGAGAACTGGTGTCTACTGTATAGTGGAGAACTGGTGTCTACTGTATAGTGGAGAACTGGTGTCTACTGTATAGTGGAGAACTGGTGTCTACTGTATAGTGGAGAACTGGTGTCTACTGTATAGTGGAGAACTGGTGTCTACTGTATAGTGGAGAACTGGTGTCTACTGTATAGTGGAGAACTGGTGTCTACTGTATAGTGGAGAACTGGTGTCTACTGTATAGTGGAGAACTGGTGTCTACTGTATAGTGGAGAACTGGTGTCTACTGTATAGTGGAGAACTGGTGTCTCTGTGGAATTGAACTGGTTTCTCTGTGCTTTTTACAGGTGGACAGAGCTGTAGACTACCTGACCCAGCATGCCTCTCTCCCCACCGCTAACCTGGGCTTCACTGTTACCGTGGGAACGCAGCGAGGCATCTACCTCCGAGACCCCAACCAGGTCCTGTCCCCCTCCGACCACGGGGTCGGCATCGAACCCGTTTTCCCCGAAAATACCGGTATTACACAGACACACACACACACTGCATGATTGGTGATTGGTCTGTCCTCTTTAGTTCTATTAATTGGTCCATTCTACTTCCTGTTTGACAGAGAACACGGAGCGTATTTCTCTGCAACTGCACCTGGCCCTGACATGCTCCGCCTCCTGGGTGCAGTGTCCCTCCCACCTGGAGCTCATGAACCAGTGTCGTCATGTCAACGTCAGAGTCGATCCCCTGGGGCTCCGAGAGGGACTGCATTATACTGAGGTACGGAGAGGAGAGAGAGAGAGAGGGACTGGTTTATACTGAGGTACGGAGAGGAGAGAGGAACTGGTTTATACTGAGGTACGGAGAGGAGAGAGAGAGAGGGACTGGTTTATACTGAGGTACGGAGAGGAGAGAGGAACTGGTTTATACTGAGGTACGGAGAGGAGAGAGAGGGACTGGTTTATACTGAGGTACGGAGAGGAGAGAGAGACTGGTTTATACTGAGGTACGGAGAGGAGAGAGAGAGACTGGTTTATACTGAGGTACGGAGAGGAGAGAGGGACTGGTTTATACTGAGGTACGGAGAGGAGAGAGAGAGGGACTGGTTTATACTGAGGTACGGAGAGGAGAGAGGGACTGGTTTATACTGAGGTACGGAGAGGAGAGAGAGACTGGTTTATACTGAGGTACGGAGAGGAGAGAGAGACTGGTTCATACTGAGGTACGGAGAGGAGAGAGAGACTGGTTTATACTGAGGTACGGAGAGGAGAGAGAGACTGGTTTATACTAAGGTACGGAGAGGAGAGAGAGAGGGACTGCATTATACTGAGGTACGGAGAGGAGAGAGAGGGACTGGTTTATACTGAGGTACGGAGAGGAGAGAGAGACTGCATTATACTGAGGTACGGAGAGGAGAGAGAGGGACTGGTTTATACTGAGGTACGGAGAGGAGAGAGAGACTGGTTCATACTGAGGTACGGAGAGGAGAGAGAGACTGGTTTATACTAAGGTACGGAGAGGAGAGAGAGAGGGACTGTATTATACTGAGGTACGGAGAGGAGAGAGAGGGACTGCATTATACTGAGGTATGAAGAGGAGAGAGAGAGGGACTGCATTATACTGAGGTACGGAGAGGAGAGAGAGGGACTGCATTATACTGAGGTACGGAGAGGAGAGGGAGAGGGACTGGTTTATACTGAGGTACGGAGAGGAGAGAGAGAGGGACTGGTTTATACTGAGGTACGGAGAGGAGAGAAAGAGGGAGGGACTGCATTATACTGAGGTACGGAGAGGAGAGAGAGACTGGTTTATACTGAGGTATGAAGAGGAGAGAGAGAGGGACTGCATTATACTGAGGTACGGAGAGGAGAGAGAGGGAATGCAGTATACTGAGGTACGGAGAGGAGAGAGAGCGAGAGGGACTGGTTTATACTGAGGTACGGAGAGGAGAGAGAGAGGGAGGGACTGCATTATACTGAGGTACGGAGAGGAGAGAGAGACTGGTTTATACTGAGGTATGAAGAGGAGAGAGAGAGGGACTGCATTATACTGAGGTATGGAGAGGAGAGAGAGGGACTGCATTATACTGAGGTACAGAGAGGAAAGAGAGGGGAACTGGTTTATACTGAGGTACGGAGAGGAGAGAGAGGGGACTGGTTTATACTGAGGTATGAAGAGGAGAGAGAGAGGGACTGCATTATACTGAGGTACGGAGAGGAGAGAGAGGGACTGGTTTATACTGAGGTACGGAGAGGAGAGAGAGGGGACTGGTTTATACTGAGGTATGAAGAGGAGAGAGAGAGGGACTGCATTATACTGAGGTACGGAGAGAAGAGAGAAGGACTGGTTTATACTGAGGTACGGAGAGGAGAGAGAGGAGGATGTCCAGTATTGAACCTGTTTCAGGAAGAGAGAGAGAGAGAGGTTGTCCAGTATTTAATCCAGTATTGAACCTGTTTCAGGAAGAGAGAGAGAGAGAGAGAGAGAGTTTGTCCTGTATTTAATCCAGTATTGAACCTGTTTCAGGAAGAGAGAGAGAGGAGGATGTCCAGTATTGAACCTGTTTCAGGAAGAGAGAGAGAGAGAGGTTGTCCAGTATTTAATCCAGTATTGAACCTGTTTCAGGAAGAGAGAGAGAGAGTTTGTCCTGTATTTAATCCAGTATTGAACCTGTTTCAGGAAGAGAGAGAGAGGAGGATGTCCAGTTTTGAACCTGTTTCAGGAAGAGAGAGAGGAGGATGTCCAGTTTTGAACCTGTTTCAGGAAGAGAGAGAGAGAGAGAAGGATGTCCAGTATTGAACCTGTTTCAGGAAGAGAGAGAGAGAGGGAGGAGGATGTCCAGTATTTAATCCAGTATTGAACCTGTTTCAGGAACAGAGAGAGAGAGAGGAGGATGTCCAGTATTGAACCTGTTTCAGGAAGAGAGAGAGAGAGGAGGATGTCCAGTATTGAACCTGTTTCAGGAAGAGAGAGAGAGAGGAGGATGTCCAGTATTGAACCTGTTGCAGGAAGAGAGAGAGGGAGGAGGATGTCCAGTATTTAATCCAGTATTGAACCTGTTTCAGGAAGAGAGAGAGAGAGGAGGATGTCCAGTATTTAACCCACTATTGAACCTGTTTCAGGAAGAGAGAGAGAGAGGAGGATGTCCAGTATTTAATCCAGTATTGAACCTGTTTCAGGAAGAGAGAGAGAGAGAGGAAGATGTCCAGTATTGAACCTGTTTCAGGAAGAGAGAGAGAGGGGAGGATGTCCAGTATTGAACCTGTTTCAGGAAGAGAGAGAGAGAGAGGAGGATGTCCAGTATTGAACCTGTTTCAGGAAGAGAGAGAGAGAGAGAGGAGGATGTCCAGTATTGAACATGTTTCAGGAAGAGAGAGAGAGAGGGAGGAGGATGTCCAGTATTTAATCCAGTATTGGACCTGTTTCAGGAAGAGAGAGAGAGGAGGATGTCCAGTATTTAATCCAGTATTGAACCTGTTTCAGGAAGAGAGAGAGAGAGGAGGATGTCCAGTATTTAATCCACTATTGAACCTGTTTCAGGAAGAAAGAGAGAGAGAGAGGAGGATGTCCAGTATTTAATACAGTATTGAACCTGTTTCAGGAAGAGAGAGAGAGAGGTGGATGTCCAGTATTGGACCTGTTTCAGGAAGAGAGAGAGAGAGAGAGGAGGATGTCCAGTATTGAACCTGTTTCAGGAAGAGAGAGAGAGAGAGAGGAGGATGTCCAGTATTTAATCCAGTATTGAACCTGTTTCAGGAAGAGAGAGAGAGAGAGGAGGATGTCCAGTATTGAACCTGTTTCAGGAAGAGAGAGAGAGGGGAGGATGTCCAGTATTGAACCTGTTTCAGGAAGAGAGAGAGAGAGGAGGATGTCCAGTATTGAACCTGTTTCAGGAAGAGAGAGAGAGAGAGAGAGGAGGATGTCCAGTATTTAATCCAGTATTGAACCTGTTTCAGGAAGAGAGAGAGAGAGAGGAGGATGTCCAGTATTGAACCTGTTTCAGGAAGAGAGAGAGAGGGGAGGATGTCCAGTATTGAACCTGTTTCAGGAAGAGAGAGAGAGAGAGGAGGATGTCCAGTATTTAATACAGTATTGAACCTGTTTCAGGAAGAGAGAGAGAGAGGAGGATGTCCAGTATTTAATCCAGTATTGAACCTGTTTCAGGAAGAGAGAGAGAGGAGGATGTCCAGTATTTAATCCAGTATTGAACCTGTTTCAGGAAGAGAGAGAGAGAGAGGAGGATGTCCAGTATTGAACCTGTTTCAGGAAGAGAGAGAGAGAGAGGAGGATGTCCAGTATTGAACCTGTTTCAGAAAGAGAGAGAGAGAGAGGAGGATGTCCAGTATTGAACCTGTTTCAGGAAGAGAGAGAGAGAGAGAGGAGGATGTCCAGTATTTAATCCAGTATTGAACCTGTTTCAGGAAGAGAGAGAGAGAGAGGATGTCCAGTATTGAACCTGTTTCAGGAAGAGAGAGAGAGAGAGGAGGATGTCCAGCATTTAATCCAGTATTGGACCTGTTGTGTTTCAGGTGTGTGGTTATGACACCGCGTCCCCCAGCTCTGGCCCTCTGTTCAGAGTCCCCATAACGGTAATCATCCCCACCAAGTAAGACCACGGCTTCTGTACAACACAATCAATACTTCTGTTCAACACAATCAATACTTCTGTACAACACAATCAATACTTCTGTTCAACACAATCAATACTTCTGTTCAACACAATCAATACTTCTGTACAACACAATCAATACTTCTGTACAACACAATCAATACTTCTGTTCAACACAATCAATACTTCTGTACAACACAATCAATACTTCTGTACAACACAATCAATACTTCTGTTCAACACAATCAATACTTCTGTACAACACAATCAATACTTCTGTACAACACAATCAATACTTCTGTACAACACAATCAATACTTCTATACAATCAATACTTCTGTTCAACACAATCAATACTTCTGTACAACACAATCAATACTTCTGTACAACACAATCAATACTTCTATACAATCAATACTTCTGTTCAACACAATCAATACTTCTATACAATCAATACTTCTGTACAACACAATCAATACTTCTATACAATCAATACTTCTATACAATCAATACTTCTATACAATCAATACTTCTATACAATCAATACTTCTATACAATCAATACTTCTATACAATCAATACTTCTGTACAACACAATCAATACTTCTATACAACACAATCAATACTTCTGTTCAACACAATCAATACTTCTGTACAACACAATCAATACTTCTGTACAACACAATCAATACTTCTGTACAACACAATCAATAGTTCTGTGTGTGCCCGTTGTTTGTTTAGGAGTGAGTGATTGGTAGGTTTGGGCGGTATCCCAGATGTACCTGGGGGGTATCAGGAAACGACGTGGTTTCAATAGTTCTGTGTGTGCCCGTTGTTTGTTTAGGAGTGATTGGTAGGTTTGGGCGGTATCCCAGATGTACCTGGGGGGTATCAGGAAACGACGTGGTTTCAATAGTTCTGTGTGTGCCCGTTGTTTGTTTAGGAGTGATTGGTAGGTTTGGGCGGTATCCCAGATGTACCGGGGGGGTATCAGGAAACGACGTGGTTTCAATAGTTCTGTGTGTGCCCGTTGTTTGTTTAGGAGTGATTGGTAGGTTTGGGCGGTATCCCGGATGTACCTGGGGGGGTATCAGGAAACGACGTGGTTTCAATAGTTCTGTGTGTGTGCCCGTTGTTTGTTTAGGAGTGATTGGTAGGTTTGGGCGGTATCCCAGATGTACCTGGGGGGTATCAGGAAACGACGTGGTTTCAATAGTTCTGTGTGTGCCCGTTGTTTGTTTAGGAGTGATTGGTAGGTTTGGGCGGTATCCCAGATGTACCTGGGGGGTATCAGGAAACGACGTGGTTTTACAATACCTGTTGAAACTATATTTATATTGTAGATGTTTCTCTAAGCGTTGATATTTTGGATCTACTTTTCGGAGTAAATGACCTGCAGTCAACTCGGCTCAATAACTTTAGGCGATAAGCGTTTTCCGTTCTGCATTTCACCATGATGTTACATTATGAACCGGTTGTGTTTTGGTTTTTAAAAACGCACGACGACCGGAGACCGGAGACCGGTGACCTGTCACTGTTGTACAGAACGCGTCAGGTGATCTAATTTACGGGATGGTCATGCACAACTAAATGTTTTTACCAGCTAGATATCTTACAACTATTAAAGTGGAACTGTTTAAAATGTGTTGAGTTCAGTAGCTAGTTAGCTATCTAGCTACGTGTTTAGCTTCTTCCTAAATGGGATTTTACATGTACTTGTTAGCATTGCTAACCTTCAGGCTACAGAAACTCCAATGGGATTTTACATGTACTTGTTAGCATTGCTAACCTTCAGGCTACAGAAACTCCAATGGGATTTGAAAATGCCCCCTTGTGTTTAATGCCGGTATTACCGGATATCCCGGTATGGTACACGGTCAGTTTGACAATCTGCATACCGCCCCAAGCCTAGTGAATGGTGTTGTGTTGTCCTGAGTACGGTATGTCCCCTGTGTCTCTGCTCAAGCCTAGTGAATGGTGTTGTCCTGAGTACGGTATGTCCCCTGTCTCTCTGCTCTAGTCTAGTGAATGGTATTGTGTTGTCCTGAGTACGGTATGTCCCCTGTCTCTCTGTAGAGTTCCTGAGGGCCACAGTCAGGAGGTTCTGTTCACAGATGTCCCCTGTCTCTCTGTAGAGTTCCTGAGGGCCACAGTCAGGAGGTTCTGTTCACAGATGTCCCCTGTCTCTCTGTAGAGTTCCTGAGGGCCACAGTCAGGAGGTTCTGTTCACAGATGTCCACTTCAGACCAGGACAGATTCGACGACACTTCATCACGGTTCCACGGGGAGCCTCCTGGGCAGGTGCGTGTGTGTGTGTGTGTGTGTGTCTGTGTGTGTGTGATTTATATAATGGGTAATATTATCCGTATCGCACCCAAAAGAAAGATTTGTCAAATGTATCTCACCTCTTTTGCCCCCCCCCTCTCTCTCTCCCCCTTTCTCTCTCTCTCTCTCTCTCTCTCTCTCCCCCTCTCTCTCTCTTTCTCTCTCCCCCTCTCCATCTCTCTCTACCCCCCTCTCTCTCCCCCCTCTCAATTGCTCTCTACCCCCCCCCCCTCTCTCTCTCCCCCTCTCCATCTCTCTCTCTACCCCCCCCTCTCTCTCTACCCCCCTCTCTCTCTCTCCCCCTCTCCATCTCTCTCTCTACCCCCCCTCTCTCTCTACCCCCCCTCTCTCTCTCCCCTCTCCATCTCTCTCTCTACCCCCCCCTCTCTCTCTCCTCTCCATCTCTCTCTCCCCCCCTCTCTCCCCCCTCTCCATCTCTCTCTCCCCCTCCCCATCTCTCTCTCCCCCCTCTCCCTCTCTCTCCCCCCTCTCCATCTCTCTCTCCTCCATCTCTCCCCCCTCTCCATCTCTCTCTCTCTCCCCTCCCCCTCTCCATCTCTCCCCCCTCTCCGTCTCTCTCCTCCCCCTCCCCCCCCCCCTCCCCATCTCTCCCCCCTCTCCATCTCTCTCTCTCTCCCTCCCCTCCCCTCTCCATCTCTCTCTCTCTATCTCTTTCTCTCTCTCTCTCTCTCCCTCCCCCCCTCCCCCTCTCTCCCCCCTCTCCCTCTCTCTCCCCCCTCTCTCCATCTCTCCCCCCTCTCCGTCTCTCTCCTCCCCCCTCCAGAGATAACATTGACGTCTCAGAGTGGGGACGTGTCCTCTAAGTTTGTCCTCCATGCGGTCCACCTGGTGAAGCAGAGAGCTTACAGAGCCAACGAGTTCTACAAGTTCTCCTCTCTGCTGGAGAAGAGCTCCCTGACTGAAGCTTTCCCTGTCCTGGTACTGACTCTCACTCAATCAATCAGTCACTCAATCAATCAGTCACTCAATCAATCAGTCAAGTTCTCCTCTCTGCTGGAGAAGAGCTCCCTGACTGAAGCTTTCCCTGTCCTGGTACTGACTCGCACTCAATCAATCAGTCAGTCAATCAATCAGTCAGTCAGTCAGTTAGTCAAGCAATCAGTCAATCAGTCAGTCAGTCACTCACTCACTCACTCACTCACTCACTCACTCACTCAATCAGTCAATCAAACAGTCAGTCAGTCACTCAGTCAGTCAGTCAGTCAGTCAGTCAGTCAACCAGTCAGTCAGTCAGTCAGTCAACCAGTCAGTCAACCAGTCAGTCAATCCCAGTATATATTTCATAAGAAGCAGTCAACAATATGTGTGTAAACAATAGAGCTGTCCCCGACTAAAAACATGTTTTGTTTTGGTCGACCGAGTCGTCTGTTCTTTCGACCAATCGATTGGTAGAAATGTTAAAACTAGTTTTTTTTTCAATTTCTAAGAACATCCTGTTTGAATGGAATCAGCTGTAGGTACAGTACCTGGTACTGTAGGCTACTGAGCCTGTCTGATGCTTTAAGCACTGCCATTAAAACTGAAGACACACAAATTACTAAAGAGGGAGCCAGAGATCAATATAGGAGAAAATAACTTGTTCCCTGCCCCTCCTCCTGCTACCGGTACGCTCCGGAAGTTACTGGTACGCTCCGGAAGTTACCGGTACGCTCCGGAAGTTACCGGTACGCTCCGGAAGTTACCGGTACGCTCCGGAAGTTACCGGTACGCTCCGGAAGTTACCGGTACGCTCCGGAAGTTACCGGTACACTCCGGAAGTTACCGTCAGGCTCCCGTAGTTACCGTCAGGCTCCCGTAGTTACCGGTAACTGGCTACACCAGCGGTCGGCAGCCTTTTCCATGTGGAGTGCCAAGTTACCGTTTCTACTGATCTGCGATATGATTTTCATGTAATAGTTTCATTTTAATTTATAATAACGTCTTCGTATCTCAAAATTAATGTCATGTGGTTCATCAAATCTAAATGAAAATGATACAAACCTGAAAAGTAACTTCTATTCCCATTACCAACTATGTAAAAACAGCCGACATGAAACCAACAAATAAAAACCAGCCCACAGATAGAAAATAACCTGATTTAAAAATAACTATCCTATAAATCACATTGTATCAACGACTAACCTGATAAACATAACTATCCTATAAATCACATTGTATCAACTACTAACCTGATAAACATACTGTAACTATCCTATAAATCACATTGTCTACACATGGCCTGTCTGCAAGGAACTAGAAACATTGTATCAACTATTAACTTAGTCTCACACTTTGGGCCATTGATCTTCAGACACACAACTGTAGTCAGGTAGGTCTAATTTACACCAGGGATGAGCAGTAATCAGCTAGGTCTAATTTACACCAGGGATGAGCAGTAATCAGGTAGGTCTAATTTACACCAGGGATGAGCAGTAATCAGGTAGGTCTAATTTACACCAGGGATGAGCAGTAATCAGGTAGGTCTAATTTACACCAGGGATGAGCAGTAATCAGGTAGGTCTAATTTACACCAGGGATGAGCAGTAATCAGGTAGGTCTAATTTACACCAGGGATGAGCGGTAATCAGGGAGGTCTAATTTACACCAGGGATGAGCAGTAATCAGGTAGGTCTAATTTACACCAGGGATGAGCAGTAATCAGGTAGGTCTAATTTACACCAGGGATGAGCAGTAATCAGGTAGGTCTAATTTACACCAGGGATGAGCGGTAATCAGGTAGGTCTAATTTACACCAGGGATGAGCGGTAATCAGGTAGGTCTAATTTACACCAGGGATGAGCAGTAATCAGGTAGGTCTAATTTACACCAGGGATGAGCAGTAATCAGGGAGGTCTAATTTACACCAGGGATGAGCGGTAATCAGGTAGGTCTAATTTACACCAGGGATGAGTAGTAATCAGAGAGGTCTAATTTACACCAGGGATGAGGGGTAGTCAGGTAGTCTATAGGTCTACTTCTATGTGTAATCAGGTAGTCTATAGGTCTACTTCTATGTGTCATCAGGTAGTCTATAGGTCTACTTCTATGTGTCATCAGGTAGTCTATAGGTCTACTTCTATGTGTAATCAGGTAGTCTATAGGTCTACTTCTATGTGTCATCAGGTAGTCTATAGGTCTACTTCTATGTGTAATCAGGCCAGGTAGTCTGTAGGTCTACTTCTATGTGTAATCAGGCCAGGTAGTCTATAGGTCTACTTCTATGTGTAATCAGGCCAGGTAGTCTATAGGTCTACTTCTATGTGTAATCAGGTAGTCTGTAGGTCTACTTCTATGTGTAATCAGGCCAGGTAGTCTATAGGTCTACTTCTATGTGTAATCAGGTAGCCTATAGACCTACTTCTATGTTTAATTAGGGCCAGGTAGTCTATAGACCGACTTCTATGTGTAATCAGGGTCAGGATGGATTAGTCCACTCAGACAGGCCTCTACAATGGATTAGTCCACTGAGACAGGCCCCTGCAATGGATTAGTCCACTCAGACAGGCCTCTATAATGGTTTAGTCCACTCAGACAGGTCTCTACAATGGATTAGTCCACTCAGACAGGCCTCTACAATGGATTAGTCCACTCAGACAGGCCTCTATAATGGATTAGTCCACTCAGACAGGCCTCTACAATGGATTAGTCCACTGAGACAGGCCTCTACAATGGATTAGTCCACTGAGACAGGCCTCTACAATGGATTAGTCCAATCAGACAGGCCTCTATAATGGATTAGTCCTCTCAGACAGGCCTCTACAAAGGATTAGTCCACTCAGACAGGCCTCTACAATGGATTAGTCCGCTCAGACAGGCCTCTACAATGGATTAGTCCACTGAGACAGGCCTCTACAATGGATTAGTCCACTGAGACAGGCCTCTACAATGGATTAGTCCACTGAGACAGGCCTCTACAATGGATTAGTCCACTGAGACAGGCCTCTATAATGGATTAGTCCACTCAGACAGGCCTCTACAATGGATTAGTCCACTGAGACAGGCCTCTACAATGGATTAGTCCACTCAGACAGGCCTCTACAATGGATTAGTCCTCTCAGACAGGCCTCTACAATGGATTAGTCCACTGAGACAGGCCTCTACAATGGATTAGTCCACTGAGACAGGCCTCCGCAAAGGATTAGTCCACTCAGACAGGCCTCTATAATGGATTAGTCCACTCAGACAGGCCTCTACAATGGATTAGTCCACTCAGACAGGCCTCTACAATGGATTAGTCCACTCAGACAGGCCTCTACAATGGATTAGTCCAATCAGACAGGCCTCTACAATGGATTAGTCCACTCAGACAGGCCTCTACAATGGATTAGTCCACTCAGACAGGCCTCTACAATGGATTAGTCCACTGAGACAGGCCTCTATAATGGATTAGTCCAATCAGACTCTACTGAGACAGGCGTGAATCAGAGAGGCGTCTGATCGACTAAAAAGATCTCGGTCGACCAACAGCCTATCGACCAATCAAATGACCAGGGGACTAAATGGGATCAGCCCTAGGAAACAATAGACCAGGGGACTAAATGGGATTAGCCCTAGGAAACAATAGACCAGGGGACTAAATGGGATCAGCCCTAGTAAACAATAGACCAGGGGACTAAATGGGATCAGCCCTAGGAAACAATAGACCAGTGGACTAAATGGGATCAGCCCTAGGAAACAATAGACCAGGGGACTAAATGGGATCATCCCTAGGAAACAATAGACCAGGGGACTAAATGGGATCAGCCCTAGTGAACAATAGACCAGTGGACTAAATGGGATCAGCCCTAGTGAACAATAGACCAGTGGACTAAATGGGATCAGCCCTAGGAAACAATAGACCAGGGGACTAAATGGGACCAGCCCTAGGAAACAATAGACCAGGGGACTAAATGGTATCAGCCCTAGTAAACAATAGACCAGGGGACTAAATGGGATCAGTCCTAGGAAACAATAGACCAGGGGACTAATTGGGATCATCCCTATGAAACAATAGACCAGTGGACTAAATGGGATCATCCCTATGAAACAAACACAATATATCCAGGTGGTCTCTGTGATGCTGTTTTGACTGAGTGTCTCTCCTCTCTAGTCGGGGAGGACAGTAGAGTTATGTGATGCTGTTTTGACTGAGTGTCTCTCCTCTCTAGTCAGGGAGGACAGTAGAGTTATGTGATGCTGTTTTGACTGAGTGTCTCTCCTCTCTAGTCGGGGAGGACAGTAGAGTTATGTGATGCTGTTTTGACTGAGTGTCTCTCCTCTCTAGTCAGGGAGGACAGTAGAGTTATGTGATGCTGTTTTGACTGAGTGTCTCTCCTCTCTAGTCGGGGAGGACAGTAGAGTTATGTGATGCTGTTTTGACTGAGTGTCTCTCCTCTCTAGTCAGGGAGGACAGTAGAGTTATGTGTCTCTGTGATGCTGTTTTGACTGAGTGTCTATCCTCTCTAGTCAGGGAGGACAGTAGAGTTATGTGTCTCTGTGATGCTGTTTTGACTGAGTGTCTCTCCTCTCTAGTCAGGGAGGACAGTAGAGTTATGTGATGCTGTTTTGACCGAGTGTCTCTCCTCTCTAGTCAGGGAGGACAGTAGAGTTGTGTGTCTCTGTGATGCTGTTTTGACTGAGTGTCTCCTCTCTAGTCGGGGAGGACAGTAGAGTTATGTGATGCTGTTTTGACTGAGTGTCTCTCCTCTCTAGTCAGGGAGGACAGTAGAGTTATGTGATGCTGTTTTGACTGAGTGTCTCTCCTCTCTAGTCAGGGAGGACAGTAGAGTTATGTGATGCTGTTTTGACTGAGTGTCTCTCCTCTCTAGTCGGGGAGGACAGTAGAGTTATGTGATGCTGTTTTGACTGAGTGTCTCTCCTCTCTAGTCAGGGAGGACAGTAGAGTTATGTGTCTCTGTGATGCTGTTTTGACTGAGTGTCTCTCCTCTCTAGTCAGGGAGGACAGTAGAGTTATGTGTCTCTGTGATGCTGTTTTGACTGAGTGTCTCTCCTCTCTAGTCAGGGAGGACAGTAGAGTTATGTGATGCTGTTTTGACTGAGTGTCTCTCCTCTAGTCAGGGAGGACAGTAGAGTTATGTGTCTCTGTGATGCTGTTTTGACTGAGTGTCTCTCCTCTCTAGTCAGGGAGGACAGTAGAGTTATGTGATGCTGTTTTGACTGAGTGTCTCTCCTCTCTAGTCAGGGAGGACAGTAGAGTTATGTGTCTCTGTGATGCTGTTTTGACTGAGTGTCTCCTCTCTAGTCGGGGAGGACAGTAGAGTTATGTGATGCTGTTTTGACTGAGTGTCTCTCTCTAGTCAGGGAGGACAGTAGAGTTATGTGTCGCCCGGTGGTGGGCCAGCCTTGGTGACGTCACCGTTGACTACAGCATCTCCTTCCACGGCCTGACCACCTCACCCTCACCTCTACACATAGTGAGTATATACACCTCACCTCACCTCTACACACCACCTCACCTCTACACACCACCTCACCGTCACCTCTACACACCCCCTCACCGTCACCTCTACACACCCCCTCACCTCTACACACCATCTCACCCTCACCTCTACACATAGTGAGTATATACACCTCACCTCACCTCTACACACCACCTCACCTCTACACACCACCTCACCCTCACCTCTACACATAGTGAGTATATACACCTCACCTCACCTCTACACACCACCTCACCTCTACACACCACCTCACCGTCACCTCTACACACCCCCTCACCTCTACACACCACCTCACCCTCACCTCTACACACCACCTCACCCTCACCTCTACACATAGTGAGTATATACACCTCACCTCACCTCTACACACCATCTCACCTCTACACACCACCTCACCGTTACCTCTACACACCCCCTCACCTCTACACACCACCTCACCCTCACCTCTACACACCACCTCACCCTCACCTCTACACATAGTGAGTATATACACCTCACCTCACCTCTACACACCACCTCACCCTCACCTCTACACATAGTGAGTATATACACCTCACCTCACCTCTACACACCATCTCACCTCTACACACCACCTCACCGTTACCTCTACACACCCCCTCACCTCTACACACCACCTCACCCTCACCTCTACACACCACCTCACCCTCACCTCTACACATAGTGAGTATATACACCTCACCTCAACTCTACACACCACCTCACCCTCACCTCTACACATAGTGAGTATATACACCTCACCTCACCTCTACACACCACCTCACCCTCACCTCTACACATAGTGAGTATATACACACCACCTCACCTCTACACACCACCTCACCTCTACACACCACCTCACCCTCACCTCTACACATAGTGAGTATATACACCTCACCTCTACACACCACCTCACCTCTACACACCACCTCACCGTCACCTCTACACATAGTGAGTATATACACCTCACCTCACCTCTACACACCACCTCAACCTCACCTCTACACATAGTGAGTATATACACCTCACCTCACCTCTACACACCACCTCACCCTCACCTCTACACATAGTGAGTATATACACCTCACCTCACCTCTACGCACCACCTCAACCTCACCTCTACACATAGTGAGTATATACACCTCATCTCACCTCTACACACCACCTCACCTCTACACACCATCTCACCTCTACACACCACCTCACCGTCACCTCTACACCTAGTGAGTATATACACCTC
Source organism: Oncorhynchus clarkii lewisi (assembly GCF_045791955.1). Classification (NCBI taxonomy): domain Eukaryota; kingdom Metazoa; phylum Chordata; class Actinopteri; order Salmoniformes; family Salmonidae; genus Oncorhynchus; species Oncorhynchus clarkii. Next base: position 7,837,306 of record NC_092164.1, read on the forward strand.
ACCTCTACACACCACCTCACCTCTACACACCATCTCACCTCTACACACCATCTCACCTCTACACATAGTGAGTATATACACCTCATCTCACCTCTACACACCACCTCACCTCTACACACCATCTCACCTCTACACACCACCTCACCGTCACCTCTACACCTAGTGAGTATATACACCTCACCTCTACACACCACCTCACCTCTACACACCATCTCACCTCTACACACCACCTCACCGTCACCTCTACACCTAGTGAGTATATACACCTCACCTCTACACACCACCTCACCTCTACACACCATCTCACCTCTACACACCATCTCACCTCTACACATAGTGAGTATATACACCTCATCTCACCTCTACACACCACCTCACCTCTACACACCATCTCACCTCTACACACCATCTCACCGTCACCTCTACACATAGTGAGTATATACACCTCACCTCTACACACCACCTCACCTCTACACACCATCTCACCCTCACCTCTACACATAGTGAGTATATACACCTCACCTCACCTCTACACACCACCTCACCTCTACACACCACCTCACCTCTACACATAGTGAGTATATACACACCACCTCACCTCTACACACCACCTCACCTCTACACACCACCTCACTCTCACCTCTACACATAGTGAGTATATACACACCACCTCACCTCTACACACCACCTCACCTCTACACACCACCTCACCCTCACCTCTACACATAGTGAGTATATACACCTCACCTCACCTCTACACACCACCTCAACCTCACCTCTACACATAGTGAGTATATACACCTCACCTCACCTCTACACACCACCTCACCTCTACACACCACCTCACCTCACCTCTACACACCACCTCACCTCTACACACCACTTCACCTCTACACACCACCTCACCTCTACACACCACCTCACCTCTACACACCACCTCACCCTCACCTCTACACATAGTGAGTGTATACACACCACCTCACCTCTACACACCACCTCACCTCTACACACCACCTCACCTCTACACACCACCTCACCTCTACACACCACCTCACCCTCACCTCACGTCTACACACCACCTCACCTCTACACACCACCTCACCTCTACACACCACCTCACCCTCACCTCACGTCTACACACCACCTCACCTCTACACACCACCTCACCCTCACCTCACGTCTACACACCACCTCACCTCTACACACCACCTCACCGTCACCTCTACACATAGTTAGTATATACCACCTCTAGATACCACCTCACCTCTACACATAGTGAGTATATACACCTCCCCTCATCTCTACACATAGTTAGTATATACCACCTCTAGATACCACCTCACCTCTAGACGCCACCTCACCTCTACACACCCTCACCTCACCTCTACACCTCACCTCACCTCTCTCTACACACCACCTATAATTGTTTTCCCTCAATCTACACACAATACCCCATGATGACATCACAATACCCCATGATGACATCACAATACCCCATGATGACATCACAATACCCCATAATGACGTCACAATACCTAAATCTAGAAAGGCCTAAATCACCTTGTCTTATCTGCAGTATTACTACTGCACTGTTGGAGCTAGTTTAATCATGTTAGAATAAGGCTGTAATGTAACAAAATATGGAAAAAGGTCAAGGGGTCTGAAAACAAAACTATACCACAGCAGGAACACACTCCTCTGTGTTGTGGGACCAGTTTTACGACCAAAAGTATTTTCCTTTTCTGACTCATGATTTTGTCTCACCCAGCATGCATCAGACGGCGTGACTAGTTTTGAGGTGTCCTCTCCCCTGAGGTACGAGGACGTTTCTCCCAGCATCACCCTGAAGACTTGGGTCCAGCCACTCAGGTACAAAACTAAAGAGATACACACACCCACACGTTTCTCCCAGGGTCACTCTGAAGATCTGTGTGCAGCCACACTGGGACATATGTCTCCAAATACAACCCCCTACCTACCCCTCTACCCACCACCTACAGTCTGATATATATACCGGGTTACATTAGTCACTAATCTGGTCAGCTTCGCGATTAACTTCTGTGTTCAAACGTGTTCGTTTTTGTGAGGAAACTCTCAGTTTCTCCGTCTCCATCCTCTCAGGAGGAAACTCTCAGTTTCTCCATCCTCTCAGAAGGAAACTCTCAGCGTCTCCGTCTCCATCCTCTCAGATGGAAACTCTCAGCTTCTCCGTCTCCATCCTCTCATATGGAAACTCTCAGCTTCTCCGTCTCCATCCTCTCAGAAGGAAACTCTCAGCTTCTCCGTCTCCATCCTCTCAGAAGGAAACTCTCAGCTTCTCCGTCTCCATCCTCTCAGAAGGAAACTCTCAGCTTCTCCGTCTCCATCCTCTCAGAAGGAAACATCCCATCTAGTCCTGACAGATCGTCTCAGTGTACAGAGTCTAACCCACAGCATCTATCCCAAAGCATCCCATCTAGTCCTGACAGATCGTCTCAGTCTACAGAGTCTAACCCACAGCATCTATCCCCGAGCATCCCATCTAGTCCTGACAGATCGTCTCAGTGTACAGAGTCTAACCCACAGCATCTATCCCCAAGCATCCCATCTAGTCCTGACAGATCGTCTCAGTCTACAGAGTCTAACCCACAGCATCTATCCCCAAGCATCCCATCTAGTCCTGACAGATCGTCTCAGTGTACAGAGTCTAACCCACAGCATCTATCCCCAAGCATCCCATCTAGTCCTGACAGATCGTCTCAGTGTACAGAGTCTAACCCACAGCATCTATCCCCAAGCATCCCATCTAGTCCTGACAGATCGTCTCAGTGTACAGAGTCTAACCCACAGCATCTATCCCCAAGCATCCCATCTAGTCCTGACAGATCGTCTCAGTGTACAGAGTCTAACCCACAGCATCTATCCCCAAGCATCCCATCTAGTCCTGACAGATCGTCTCAGTCTACAGAGTCTAACCCACAGCATCTATCCCCAAGCATCCCATCTAGTCCTGACAGATCGTCTCAGTGTACAGAGTCTAACCCACAGCATCTATCCCCAAGCATCCCATCTAGTCCTGACAGATCGTCTCAGTGTACAGAGTCTAACCCACAGCATCTACCCCCAAGCATCCCATCTAACTGTCTGTTTCCTTCCAGACCTCTGAGTTCTAAGATCAAGGCCCTGGGTCACAGAGATGTCCTCCCCAACAACAGACAACTCTACGAAATCATCCTCACCTACAGCTTCCACCAGGTGAGAGTGTCTAAGTTGTATTATACACCTCTGTTTGGTGTGTGTGACCTCTCTACCTCTCTACCTCTCTCCCCAGCTGTCTAGTACTGTGTCTGACCTCTCTACCTCTCTACCTCTCTCCCCAGCTGTCCAATGCTGTGTGTCTGACCTCTCTCCCCAGCTGTCCAGTACTGTGTGTCTGACCTCTCTACCTCTCTACCTCTCTCCCCAGCTGTCCAGTACTGTGTGTCTGACCTCTCTACCTCTCTCCCCAGCTGTCTAGTACTGTGTCTGACCTCTCTACCTCTCTCCCCAGCTGTCCAGTGCTGTGTGTCTGAACTCTCTACCTCTCTCCCCAGCTGTCCAGTACTGTCTGACCTCTCTACCTCTCTACCTCTCTCCCCAGCTGTCCAGTACTGTGTCTGACCTCTCTACCTCTCTCCCCAGCTGTCCAGTACTGTGTGTGTGACCTCTCTACCTCTCTCCCCAGCTGTCCAGTACTGTGTGTGTGACCTCTCTACCTCTCTCCCCAGCTGTCCAGTACTGTGTCTGACCTCTCTACCTCTCTCCCCAGCTGTCCAGTACTGTGTGTCTGACCTCTCTACCTCTCTCCCCAGCTGTCCAGTACTGTGTGTGTGACCTCTCTACCTCTCTCCCCAGCTGTCCAGTACTGTGTCTGACCTCTCTACCTCTCTACCTCTCTCCCCAGCTGTCCAGTGCTGTGTGTCTGAACTCTCTACCTCTCTCCCCAGCTGTCCAGTACTGTCTGACCTCTCTACCTCTCTACCTCTCTCCCCAGCTGTCCAGTACTGTGTGTCTGACCTCTCTACCTCTCTCCCCAGCTGTCCAGTACTGTGTCTGACCTCTCTACCTCTCTACCTCTCTCCCCAGCTGTCCAGTACTGTGTGTCTGACCTCTCTACCTCTCTCCCCAGCTGTCCAGTACTGTGTGTGTGACCTCTCTACCTCTCTCCCCAGCTGTCCAGTACTGTGTCTGACCTCTCTACCTCTCTACCTCTCTCCCCAGCTGTCCAGTACTGTGTGTCTGACCTCTCTACCTCTCTCCCCAGCTGTCCAGTACTGTGTCTGACCTCTCTACCTCTCTACCTCTCTCCCCAGCTGTCCAGTACTGTGTGTCTGACCTCTCTACCTCTCTCCCCAGCTGTCCAGTACTGTGTGTGTGACCTCTCTACCTCTCTCCCCAGCTGTCCAGTACTGTGTCTGACCTCTCTACCTCTCTACCTCTCTCCCCAGCTGTCCAGTACTGTGTGTCTGACCTCTCTACCTCTCTCCCCAGCTGTCCAGTACTGTGTCTGACCTCTCTACCTCTCTACCTCTCTCCCCAGCTGTCCAGTACTGTGTGTCTGACCTCTCTACCTCTCTCCCCAGCTGTCCAGTACTGTGTGTGTGACCTCTCTACCTCTCCCCAGCCTAAGTCAGGAGAGGTGACCCCCAGCTGTCCAGTACTGTGTGTCTGACCTCTCTACCTCTCTCCCCAGCTGTCCAGTACTGTGTGTCTGACCTCTCTACCTCTCTCCCCAGCCTAAGTCAGGAGAGATGACCCCCAGCTGTCCAGTACTGTGTGTCTGACCAATCTACCTCTCTACCTCTCCCCAGCTGTCCAGTACTGTGTGTCTGACCTCTCTACCTCTCTCCCCAGCCTAAGTCAGGAGAGGTGACCCCCAGCTTTCCAGTACTGTGTGTCTGACCTCTACCTCTCTCCCCAGCCTAAGTCAGGAGAGGTGACCCCCAGCTGTCCAGTACTGTGTGACCAGTTGTATGAATCAGAGTTTGACTCTCAGCTCTGGATGCTGTTTGACCAGAACAAGAGACTACTGGGCTCTGGAGACGCCTACCCACACCAGGTAGTAACCACAACACAACCATGATATAACTATAATACAACCACAACACAACCATGATATAACCACAACTCAACCATGATATAACCATAATACAACCATGATATAACCACAACACAACCACAATATGACCACTACACAACCATGATATAACCATAATACAACCATAATACAACCATGATATAACCACAACTCAACCATGATATAACCATAATACAACCATGATATAACCACAACACAACCATGATATAACCACAACACAACCATGATATAACCACAACACAACCATGATATAACCACAACTCAACCATGATATAACCATAATACAACCATGATATAACCACGATTTAACCACAACACAACCACGATATAACCACAACACAACCACGATATAACCACAACACAGCCACGATATAACCACAACACAACCATGATATAACCACAACACAGCCATGATATAACCACAACACAACCATGATATAACCACAACACAACCATGATATAACCACAACACAACCATGATATAACCACAACACAACCATGATATAACCACAACACAACCATGATATAACCACAACACAACCATGATATAACCACAACACAACCATGATATTTTTATTTTTTATTTTACCTTTATTTAGCCAGGCAAGTCAGTTAAGAACAAATTCTTATTTTCAATGACGGCCTGGGAACAGTGGGTTAACTGCCTGTTCAGGGGCAGAACGACAGATTTGTACCTTGTCAGCTCGGGGGTTTGAACTCGCAACCTTCCGGTTACTAGTCCAACGCTCTAACCACTAGGCTACCCTGCCGCCCCACAACACAACCATGATATAACCACAACACAACCATGATATAACCACAACACAACCATGATATAACCACAACACAACCATGATATAACCACAACACAACCATGATATAACCACAACACAACCATGATATAACCACAACACAACCATGATATAACCATGATACAACCAGAACAAGAGACTGCTGGGCTCTGGAGACGCCTACCCACACCAGGTAGTAACCACAACACAACCATGATATAACCACAACACAACCATGATATAACCACAACACAACCATGATATAACCATGATACAACCAGAACAAGAGACTGCTGGGCTCTGGAGACTCCTACCACACCAGGTAGTAACCACAACATTATAAGAGACTGCTGGGCTCTGGAGACTCCTACCACACCAGGTAGTAACCACAACATTAGAAGAGACTACTGGTCTCTAGACTCCTACCACACCAGGTAGTAACCACAACATTAGAAGAGACTACTGGTCTCTAGACTCCTACCACACCAGGTAGTAACCACAACATTAGAAGAGACTACTGGTCTCTCTAGACTCCTACCACACCAGGTAGTAACCACAACATTAGAAGAGACTACTGGTCTCTCTAGACTCCTACCACACCAGGTAGTAACCACAACATTAGAAGAGACTACTGGTCTCTAGACTCCTACCACACCAGGTAGTAACCACAACATTAGAAGAGACTACTGGTCTCTCTAGACTCCTACCACACCAGGTAGTAACCACAACATTAGAAGAGACTACTGGTCTCTCTAGACTCCTACCACACTAGGTAGTAACCACAACATTAGAAGAGACTACTGGTCTCTCTAGACTCCTACCACACTAGGTAGTAACCACAACATTAGAAGAGACTACTGGTCTCTCTAGACTCCTACCACACCAGGTAGTAACCACAACATTAGAAGAGACTACTGGTCTCTAGACTCCTACCACACTAGGTAGTAACCACAACATTAGAAGAGACTACTGGTCTCTCTAGACTCCTACCACACTAGGTAGTAACCACAACATTAGAAGAGACTACTGGTCTCTCTAGACTCCTACCACACCAGGTAGTAACCACAACATTAGAAGAGACTACTGGTCTCTAGACTCCTACCACACCAGGTAGTAACCACAACATTAGAAGAGACTACTGGTCCCTAGAGACTCCTACCACACACTCGTACCCCCGACGGCGTGGTACGTACCCCTGGGGGTACATACCCCAGTTTGGGAACCACTGCTACATGGCAACGTTGTCTAGATGGAATTTGTATTTGTGGTCCTGGTGACTGGACCTTTTCTGGAACACCATTATTTTGGTCTTACTGAGATTTACTGTCAGGGCCCAGGTCTGTCAGGGTCCAGAATCTATCTAGGTGCTGCTGTAGGCCCTCCTTGGTTGGTGACAGAAGTATCAGCAAACAGTAGACATTTGACTTCAGATTCTAGTAGGGTGAGGCCGGGTGCTGCAGACTGTTCTAGTGCCCTCGCCAATTCGTTGATATACAGTGGGGCAAAAAAGTATCAGCCACCAATAGTGCAAGTTCTCCCACTTAAACAGATGAGAGAGGCCTGTAATTTTCATCATAGGTACACTTCAACTATGACAGACAATATGATTTTTTTAAATCCAGAAAATCACATTGTAGAATTTTTTATGAATTTATTTGGAAAATAAGTATTTGGTCACCTATAAACAAGCAAGATTTCTGGCTCTCACAGACCTGTAACTTCTTCTTTAAGAGGCTCCTCTGTCCTCCACTCGTTACCTGTATTAATGGCAGCTGTTTGAAGTTGTTATCAGTATAAAAGACACCTGTCCACAACCTCAAACAGTCACACTCCAAACTCCACTATGGCCAAGACCAAAGAGCTGTCAAAGGACACCAGAAACAAAATTGTAGACCTGCACCAGGCTGGGAAGACTGAATCTGCAATAGGTAAGCAGCTTGGTTTGAAGAAATCAACTGTGGGAGCAATTATTAGGAAATGGAAGACATACAAGACCACTGATAATCTCCCTCGATCTGGGGCTCCACGCAAGATCTCACCCCGTAGGATCAAAATGATCACAAGAACGGTGAGCAAAAATCCCAGAACCACACGGGGGAACCTAGTGAATGACCTGCAGAGAGCTGGGACCAAAGTAACAAAGCCTACCATCAGTAACACACTACGCCGCCAGGGACTCAAATCCTGCAGTGCCAGACGTGTCCCCCTGCTTAAGCCAGTACATGTCCAGGCCCGTCTGAAGTTTGCTAGAGAGCATTTGGATGATCCAGAAGAAGATTGGGAGAATGTCATATGGTCAGATGAAACCAAAATATAACTTTTTGGTAAAAACTCAACTCGTCGTGTTTGGAGGACAAAGAATGCTAAGTTGCATCCAAAGAACACCATACCTACTGTGAAGCATGGGGGTGGAAACATCATGCTTTGGGGCTGTTTTTCTGCAAAGGGACCAGGACAACTGATCCGTGTAAAAGAAAGAATGAATGGGGCCATGTATCGTGAGATTTTGAGTGAAAACCTCCTTCCATCAGCAAGGGCATTGAAGATGAAAAATGGCTGGGTCTTTCAGCCTGACAATGATCCCAAACACACCGCCTGGGCAACGAAGGAGTGGCTTCGTAAGAAGCATTTCAAGGTCCTGGAGTGGCCTAGCCAGTCTCCAGATCTCAACCCCATAGAAAATCTTTGGAGGGAGTTGAAAGTCCGTGTTGCCCAGCAACAGCCCCAAAACATTACTGCTCTAGAGGAGATCTGCATGGAGGAATGTTTGTGTACATTGATTTTATAATGTTGTATGTTTACCCTCTTCTCTCTCTCTCCTCTCTCTTTCTCTCATCTCCTCTCTTTCTCTCTTCTCTCATCTCCTCTCTTTCTCTCATCTCCTCTCTCTTTCTCTCCTCTCCTCTCTCCTCTCTTCTCTCTTTCTCTCCTCTCTTCTCTCTTTCTCTCCTCTCTCTTTCTCTCTTTCTCTCTATCTCTCCTCTCCTCTCCTCTCCTCTACCTCTCCTCTCCTCTCCTCTCCTCTCCCCTCCCCTCCCCTCTCCCCCTCCCCTCCCCTCTCCTCTCCTCTCCTCTCCTCTCCTCTCCCTCTCCTCTCCCTCTCCTCTCCTCTCCTCTCCTCTCCTCTACCTCTCCTCTACCTCTCCTCTACCTCTCCTCTACCTCTCCTCTCCTCTCCTCTCCTCTACCTCTCCTCTACCTCTCCTCTCCTCTCCTCTCCTCTCTCTCCATCAGTACTCTCTGAAACTAGAGAAAGGTGACTACACGCTGCGTCTGCAGGTGCGTCATGAGCAGGCCAGTGAGCTGGAGCGTCTGAAGGACCTTCCGTTTGTGGTGTCCCACCGTCTGTCCACTACTCTGACCCTGGACGTTTATGAGTCTCACCGCGCTGCCCTCTTGGCTAAGAAGAAAACCAACTCCCTGACCCTGACCCCTGGAGCTTCCCAGCCTTTTTATGTTACAGCCCTGCCTGACGACAAGTAAGTACCCCTCACCTCTGGTGACCCTGACCCCTGACCCTCACCCCTGGTGACACTGACCCTCACCCCTGGAGACCCTGACCCCTGACCCTCACCCCTGGAGACCCTGACCCTCACCCCTGGAGACCCTGACCCCTGACCCTCACCCCTGGAGACCCTGACCCTCACCCCTGGTGACCCTCACCCCAGGAGACCCTGACCCTCACCTCTGGAGACCCTGACCCCTGACCCTCACCCCTAGAGACCCTGACCCCTGGAGCTACCCAGCCTTTTTATGTTACAGCCCTGCCTGATGACAAGTAAGTAACCCCTGACCCCTAGAGACCCTGACCCCTGGAGCTTCCCAGCCTTTTTATGTTACAGCCCTGCCTGACGACAAGTAAGTACCCCTCACCCCTGGAGACCCTGACCCTCACCCCTGGTGACCCTGACCCTCACCCCTGGAGACCCTGACCCCTGACCCTCACCCCTGGAGACCCTGACCCTCACCCCTGGAGACCCTGACCCTCACCCCTGGAGACCCTGACCCTCACCCCTGGAGACCCTGACCCTCACCCCTGGAGACCCTGACCCCTGGAGACCCTGACCCTCACCCCTGGAGACCCTGACCCCTGACCCTCACCCCTGGAGACCCTGACCCTCACCCCTGGAGACCCTGACCCCTGCCTCACCTCTGGAGACCCTGACCCCTAACCCTCAGTACTGACCCCCTGGAGCTACTCATCCCTTCTTGGTCACCTCACTGCCTGATGATAAGTGAGTGCCTCTGGGCCTAGAGGCTCTAATCATAACCCTGAACCTGACCTCTCTGAGAAGAACCCATCTATCACCATGGAGACCCAACTCAACACTGTTTAGAGATGTAATGTTCAGCAGTTTGAAGTCTGTTCTCCTTCATCTAAAAACACAGTCTCTGACTCCCCCCTTCTCCATCCCCCCCCCTCTCTCTCTCCTCTCCCCCCCTCTCTTTCTCTCTACCCAGGGTTCCTAAAGGAACATGTCCAGGATGCTATCTGACCGGCTCCCTGGTCGTGCCTAAGGGAGAATACGGCAAGAAAGCAGTGAGTGGCTCTTTCTACTGTCACTCAACAGCTCTCCTACACTCTCATTGGCTCACTCCTTTTATGGCCCCCACTCGTCATCCTTCTCAACCAATCAGAAGCTTTGCTAGCATCACAGTTTTAGTTGCACGTTGCTTTGATGCTCTTTTCACTGTGTGGTGGGAGGGGTTTTCTAGTTCCTGCCTGCGACTCCGTGGCCTGTGATTTGTAGATGCTGCTGTCCGTCACTCTGGTCTTTGTTGTGTTCAGGAGTTCTGTTGGGTTCTGTTTAGTTCTGGTCTACTTGCCACTAGTTGTAAACGATGAGAGAGAAGCAGTATGACTTGTCACTAGTTGTAAACGATGAGAGAGAAGCAGTATGACTTGTCGCTAGTTGTAAACGATGAGAGAGAAGCAGTATGACTTGTCACTAGTTGAGAGAGAGAGAAGCAGTATGACTTGCCACTAGTTGTAAACGATGAGAGAGAAGCAGTATGACTTGTCGCTAGTTGTAAACGATGAGAGAGAAGCAGTATGACTTGTCACTAGTTGAGAGAGAGAGAAGCAGTATGACTTGCCGCTAGTTGTAAATGATGAGAGAGAGAAGCAGTATGACTTGCCGCTAGTTGTAAACGATGAGAGAGAGAAGCAGTATGACTTGCCACTAGTTGAGAGAGAGAGAAGCAGTATGACTTGTCACTAGTTGTAAACGATGAAAGAGAGAAGCAGTATGACTTGCCACTAGTTGTAAACGATGAGAGAGAGAAGCAGTATGACTTGTCACTAGTTGTAAACGATGAGAGAGAGAAGCAGTATGACTTGCCGCTAGTTGTAAACGATGAGAGAGAGAAGCAGTATGACTTGCCACTAGTTGTAAACGATGAGAGAGAAGCAGTATGACTTGCCACTAGTTGAGAGAGAGAGAAGCAGTATGACTTGTCGCTAGTTGTAAACGATGAGAGAGAGAAGCAGTATGACTTGTCACTCTGGTCTTTGTTGTGTTCAGGAGTTCTGTTGGGTTCTGTTTAGTTCTGGTCTACTTGCCACTAGTTGTAAACGATGAGAGAGAAGCAGTATGACTTGTCACTAGTTGTAAACGATGAGAGAGAAGCAGTATGACTTGCCGCTAGTTGTAAACGATGAGAGAGAAGCAGTATGACTTGCCACTAGTTGAGAGAGAGAGAAGCAGTATGACTTGTCGCTAGTTGTAAACGATGAGAGAGAAGCAGTATGACTTGTCGCTAGTTGTAAACAATGAGAGAGAAGCAGTATGACTTGCCACTAGTTGAGAGAGAGAGAAGCAGTATGACTTGTCGCTAGTTGTAAACGATGAGAGAGAAGCAGTATGACTTGTCACTAGTTGTAAACGATGAAAGAGAAGCAGTATGACTTGCCACTAGTTGAGAGAGAGAGAAGCAATAGGACTTGCCGCTAGTTGTAAACGATGAGAGAGAAGCAGTATGACTTGTCGCTAGTTGAGAGAGAGAAGCAGTATGACTTGCCACTAGTTGTAAACGATGAGAGAGAAGCAGTAGGACTTGCCGCTAGTTGTAAACGATGAGAGAGAGAAGCAGTATGACTTGTCGCTAGTTGTAAACGATGAGAGAGAAGCAGTAGGACTTGCCGCTAGTTGTAAACGATGAGAGAGAGAAGCAGTATGACTTGCCACTAGTTGTAAACGATGAGAGAGTAGCAGTATGACTTGCCGCTAGTTGTAAACGATGAAAGAGAGAGGCTGTATGCTCCTTCCTGTGTTCTCTCTCTCACTGTGTGTTATTCTGACCACCAGGGACAGGCCTCTGCAAAACGACAAGGAAAATTTAAAAAGGTACTGATGACCTAGAAATCACTCTGTCAAATCCTCAAAAGGAAAATGGTGTTTTATGTTGTGAATCACTGTGGGGAAGAATTAAGATATTTGCTAGCCCCAACATGTAAATATATTTCTACTGGCAAAGTTAGACAAGGTTCATTTCCTCTGGTGGTCAATATAGCAGCACAGCTGTGTTCTGTCACCGTGACAACGCATTCTAACTGACAAGGGATTGGACAGACGGCAGGGGGGGAAGTGTTGTGGAGGCTTATGGGTAACGTAGTCCTAGAGGGTGTCAGTGGGTTAACCAGTGGTTTTATCTTTCTCATCAAGGACATTGTGCCAGTGGTCTATCACCTCATCCCTGCACCCAACAAGAGCAAGAACGGAGCGAAGGAGGGGGCGAAGGAGGGGGCGAAGGAGAAAGAGGGAGCGAAGGAGGATGCGAAGGAGGGAGCGAAGGAGAAGGATGTGAAGGAGGAGTTTGAAGAGGCTCTCAGAGACCTGAAGATACAGTGGATGACCAAGTCAGTCTCTCTGTCTGTTTGGGTCTCTCTACCTGCTCGCAGTCTGTCTGTTTGGGTCTCTACCTGCTGTCAGTTTCTCTCTGTCTGTTTGGGTCTCTCTACCTGCTGTCAGTCTGTCTGTTTGGGTCTTTCTACCTGCTGTCAGTCTCTCTCTCTGTTTGGGTCTCTCTACCTGCTGTCAGTCTCTCTCTGTCTGTTTGGGTCTCTCTACCTGATGTCAGTCTCTCTCTGTCTGTTTGGGTCTTTCTACCTGCTGTCAGTCTCTCTCTCTGTTTGGGTCTCTCTACCTGCTGTCAGTCTGTCTGTTTGGGTCTCTCTACCTGCTGTCAGTCTCTCTCTGTCTGTTTGGGTCTCTCTACCTGCTGTCAGTCTCTCTCTGTCTGTTTGGGTCTCTCTACCTGCTGTCAGTCTCTCTCTGTCTGTTTGGGTCTTTCTACCTGCTGTCAGTCTCTCTCTGTCTGTTTGGGTCTCTACCTGCTGTCAGTCTGTCTGTTTGTGTCTCTCTACCTGCTGTCAGTCTCTCTGTCTGTTTGGGTCTCTCTACCTGCTGTCAGTCTGTCTGTTTGGGTCTCTCTACCTGCTGTCAGTCTCTCTCTGTCTGTTTGGGTCTTTCTACCTGCTGTCAGTCTCTCTCTGTCTGTTTGGGTCTCTCTACCTGCTGTCAGTCTGTCTGTTTGTGTCTCTCTACCTGCTGTCAGTCTGTCTGTTTGGGTCTCTCTACCTGTTGTCAGTCTCTCTCTGTCTGTTTGGGTCTCTCTACCTGCTGTCAGTCTGTCTCTCTCGCTCTCTCTCTCTCTCTTCCTCCATTACCTCTCTCTCTCTTCCGCCCTTACCTCTCTCTCTCTCTCTCTCTCTTCCTCTCTCTCTCTCTTTCTCTCGCTTCCTCCCTTACCTCTCTCTCTCTCTCTCTCTCTCCTACACTTACATCTCTCTCCCACCCTTACATCTCTCTCTCTCTCTCCTACACTTACATCTCTCTCCCACCCTTACATCTCTCTCCCACCCTTACATCTCTCTCCCACCCTTACATCTCTCTCTCTCTCTCTCTCCTACACTTACATCTCTCTCCCACCCTTACATCTCTCTCCCACCCTTACATCTCTCTCCCACCCTTACATCTCTCTCTCTCTCTCTCTCTCTCTCTCTCCCACCCTTACATCTCTCTCCCACCCTTACATCTCTCTCTCTCTCTCCCCTTCTCCCTTCCCTCTCTCTCTCTCCCCTTCCCTCTTTGTCTCCCCCCCCCCCCCCCCCTCCAGGTTAGACACCAGTTCCCTGTATGATGACCTGAAGGAGAACTTCTCTTCTTACCTGCCACTACATGTTCAGAGGCTGCACCAGCTCGACTCTGAGAAGGTACACACACTATCTGCTGTTGATTAATCATGTCTAACCTTGATCTCTCTCGCTCTCTTTCTCTGCTGTTGATTAATCGTGTCTAACCTTGATCTCTCTCTCTCTCTCTCTCTCTCTGCTGTTGATTAATCGTGTCTAACCTTGATCTCTCTCTCTCTCTCTGCTGTTGATTAATCGTGTCTAACCTTGATCTCGCTCTCTCTCTCTCTCTCTCTCTCTGCTGTTGATTAGTCGTGTCTAACCCTGATCTCCCTCTATCTCTCTGCTGTTGATTAGTCGCGTCTAACCCTGCTCTCTCTCTCTCTGCTGTTGATTAGTCACGTCTAACCCTGATCGCTCTCTCTCTGCTGTTGATTAGTCGTGTCTAACCCTGATCTCCCTCTCTCTCTCTGTTGTTGATTAGCCATGTCTAACCCTGATCTCTCTCTCTGCTGTTGATTAGTCGTGTCTAACCCTGCTCTCTCTCTCTGCTGTTGATTAGTCGCGTCTAACTCTGATCTCTCTCTCTCTGCTGTTGATTAGTCGTGTCTAACCCTGATCTCTCTCTCTCTCTCTCTCGCTGCTGTTGATTAGCCGTGTCTAACCCTGATCTCTCTCTCTCTCGCTGCTGTTGATTAGTTGCGTCTAACCCTGATCTCTCTCTCTCTGCTGTTGATTAGTCGCGTCTAACCCTGATCTCTCTCTCTGCTGTTGATTAGTCGTGTCTAACCCAGATCTCTCTCTCTGCTGTTGATTAGTCGTGTCTAACCCAGATCTCTCTCTCTGCTGTTGATTAGCCGTGTCTAACCCTGCTCTCTCTCTCTGCTGTTGATTAGTCGCGTCTAACCCTGATCTCTCTCTCTCTGCTGTTGATTAGTCGCGTCTAACCCTGATCTCTCTCTCTCTGCTGTTGATTAGTCGCGTCTAACCCTGATCTCTCTCTCTCTGCTGTTGATTAGTCGCGTCTAACCCAGATATCTCTCTCTGCTGTTGATTAGTCGCGTCTAACCCTGATCTCTCTCTCTCTGCTGTTGATTGGTCGCGTCTAACCCTGATCTCTCTCTCTGCTGTTGATTAGTCGTGTCTAACCCTGATCTCTCTCTCTGCTGTTGATTAGTCGTGTCTAACCCAGATCTCTCTCTCTGCTATTGATTAGTCGCGTCTAACCCTGATCTCTCTCTCTCTCTCTCTCTGCTGTTGATTAGTCGTGTCTAACCCTCATCTCTCTCTCTGCTGTTGATTAGTCGCTTCTAACCCTGATCTCTCTCTCTCTGCTGTTGATTAGTCGCGTCTAACCCTGATCTCTCTCTCTCTGCTGTTGATTAGTTGTGTCTAACCCTGATCTCTCTCTCTCTCTCTCTCTCTCTGCTGTTGATTGGTCGTGTCTAACCCTGATCTCTCTCTCTGCTGTTGATTGGTCGTGTCTAACCCTGATCTCTCTCTCTCTGCTGTTGATTGGTCGTGTCTAACCCTGATCTCTCTCTCTCTGCTGTTGATTAGTCGCGTCTAACCCTGATCTCTCTCTCTCTGCTGTTGATTAGTCGCGTCTAACCCTGATCTCTCTCTCTCTGCTGTTGATTGGTCGTGTCTAACCCTGATCTCTCTCTGTAGGAGCGTCTGAAGCGCCTGGGTGACATCGTAACGGCCTCTGACATGGTTCTGTCTCAGATCGACCAGACGGCCCTGGCAGTCTACCTCACCTTAAAGACCGACCCTCGCCCTGACGCTGCCACAATCAAGAGGTGCACCACTAAGTCTTAGTCTGGGTCCCAAATGGCACCCTATTCCCTATATAGTGCACTACTTTAGACCAGAGCCATATAGAACCCTATTCCCTATATATAGTACACTACTTCAGACCAGGGCCCTATAGAACCCTATTCCCTATATAGTGCACTACTTTAGACCAGAACCCTATTCCCTATATAGTGCACTACTTTAGACCAGGGCCCTATAGAACCCTATTCCCTATATAGTGCACTACTTTAGACCAGAGCCCTATGGGCCCAGTCCACCTGGCCGTGCTGCTGCTCCAGTTTCAACTGTTCTGCCTTATTATTATTTGACCCTGCTGGTCATTTATGAACATTTTAACATCTTGGCCATGTTCTGTTATAATCTCCACCCGGCACAGCCAGAAGAGGACTGGCCACCCCACATAGCCTGGTTCCTCTCTACCCAGTACAGTCAGAAGAGGACTGGCCACCCCTCATAGCCTGGTTCCTCTCTACCCAGTACAGCCAGAAGAGGACTGGCCACCCCACATAGCCTGGTTCCTCTCTACCCAGTACAGCCAGAAGAGGACTGGCCACCCCACATAGCCTGGTTCCTCTCTACCCAGTACAGTCAGAAGAGGACTGGCCAATCCTCAGAGCCTGGTTCCTCTCTACCCAGTACAGCCAGTAGAGGACTGTTCACCCCTCAGAGCCTGGTTCCTCTGGTCTACCCAGTACAGCCAGTAGAGGACTGGCCAACCCCTCAGAGCCTGGTTCCTCTCTACCCAGTACAGCCAGGTCACCCCTCAGATCCTGGCTCCTCTCTACTCGGTACAGCCAGAAGAGGACTGGCCACCCCTCATAGCCTGGCTCCTCTCTACTCGGTACAGCCAGAAGAGGACTGGCCACCCCTCATAGCCTGGTTCCTCTCTACCCAGTACAGCCAGAAGAGGACTGGCCACCCCTCATAGCCTGGTTCCTCTCTACCCAGTACAGCCAGAAGAGGACTGGTCACCCCACATAGCCTGGTTCCTCTCTACCCAGTACAACCAGAAGAGGACTGACCACCCCTCAGAGCCTGGTTCCTCTCTACCCAGTACAGCCAGAAGAGGACTGGCCACCCCTCAGAGCCTGGTTCCTCTCTACCCAGTACAGCCAGAAGAGGACTGACCACCCCTCAGAGCCTGGTTCCTCTCTACCTGGTACAGCCAGTGGAGGACTGACCACCCCTCATAGCCTGGTTCCTCTCTACCTGGTACAGCCAGAAGAGGACTGGCCACCCCTCATAGCCTGGTTCCTCTGGTCTACCCAATACAGCCAGAAGAGGACTGGTCACCCCTCAGAGCCTGGTTCCTCTCTACCCAATACAGCCAGAAGAGGACTGGCCACCCCTCATAGCCTGGTTCCTCTGGTCTACCCAGTACAGCCAGAAGAGGACTGGTCACCCCTCAGAGCCTGGTTCCTCTCTACCCAGTACAGCCAGAAGAGGACTGGCCACCCCTCAGAGCCTGGTTCCTCTCTACCCAGTACAGCCAGAAGAGGACTGACCACCCCTCATAGCCTGGTTCCTCTGGTCTACCCAGTACAGCCAGAAGAGGACTGGCCACCCCTCAGAGCCTGGTTCCTCTCTACCCGGCACAGCCAGAAGAGGACTGACCACCCCTCATAGCCTGGTTCCTCTCTACCCAGTACAGCCAGAAGAGGACTGGCCACCCCTCAGAGCCTGGTTCCTCTCTACCCGGCACAGCCAGAAGAGGACTGACCACCCCTCATAGCCTGGTTCCTCTCTACCCAGTACAGCCAGAAGAGGACTGGCCACCCCTCAGAGCCTGGTTCCTCTCTACCCAGTACAGCCAG
The DNA here is from genome assembly GCF_045791955.1 of Oncorhynchus clarkii lewisi. Lineage (NCBI taxonomy): Eukaryota > Metazoa > Chordata > Actinopteri > Salmoniformes > Salmonidae > Oncorhynchus > Oncorhynchus clarkii. Next base: position 7,854,979 of record NC_092164.1, read on the forward strand.
AAGAGGACTGGCCACACCTCATAGCCTGGTTCCTCTGGTCTACCCAGTACAGCCAGAAGAGGACTGGCCACCCCTCATAGCCTGGTTCCTCTGGTCTACCCAGTACAGCCAGAAGAGGACTGGTCACCCCTCAGAGCCTGGTTCCTCTCTACCCAGTACAGCCAGTAGAGGACTGGTCACCCCTCAGAGCCTGGTTCCTCTCTACCCAGTACAGCCAGAAGAGGACTGGTCACCCCTCAGAGCCTGGTTCCTCTCTACCCAGTACAGCCAGAAGAGGACTGACCACCCCTCATAGCCTGGTTCCTCTGGTCTACCCAGTACAGCCAGAAGAGGACTGGTCACCCCTCAGAGCCTGGTTCCTCTCTACCCGGCACAGCCAGAAGAGGACTGGCCACCCCTCATAGCCTGGTTCCTCTCTACCCAGTACAGCCAGAAGAGGACTGGCCACCCCTCAGAGCCTGGTTCCTCTCTACCCGGCACAGCCAGAAGAGGACTGGCCACCCCACATAGCTTGGTTCCTCTCTAGCTTTCTTCCTAGGTTCTGGCTTTCCTAGGGAGTTTTTCCTAGCCACCGTGCTTCTACACCTGCATTGCTTGCTGTTTGGGGTTTTAGGCTGGGTTTCTGTACAGCACTTTGAGATATCAGCTGATGTACGAAGGGCTTTATAAATAAATGTGATTTTGATTTGAATAGGGTTCCATTCAGGGCTCACACTTAGACAGTCAGGTCACAACAGGTTGTCTGTCTGTTAAATCCGTTAAAACCACTCCCCTTTACCTCATTTCTATTGGACAGAGAATTTGATATCTAATAGAACTTCCTGTTTCTGTGTGTTTCCTGCAGTGACATGGAGAAGCAGAAATGTTCCCTGCTGGATGCTCTGTGTAGGAAGGGCTGTGCCCTGGCCGACCTGGTACTGCTGCCTGCTCCACCCCAGGACGGGGCCGGGGGGGCCGGAGACAGGGCAGAGACAGGGGCTGAAGAGGAGGAGGTGACCAGCTCTGACGACGCCCAACAGGGCAGGGCCAAAGCCTTGACAGACACCTTCTGGGAGCTGCAGAAGTGGGTGGAGCTAACGGACTCTAAGGTGAGGAGAAGAGGTGTGGCCAGCTGTTTCCTCGACGATCCCCGGCTTACGCCACAACTTGCAGTGGATGATGTGTCAACGGTAACTTACATATGAATCATCCATCTCAATCTTTCTCCCAATTTTTGATGGTTTGATCCCCTTCCTCCCCAGGTGTTGACGTTCTCCTACAAACATGCACTAGTCAATAAGATGTACGGCAGAGCCCTGAAGTTTGCCTCCAAGATCGTAGAAGATAAACCCAGTAGAGAGAACTTGAAGAACTGCATTCAGGTTAGAAACATCCTCAGTCCAACTACCCGATACATCTACTTCCTGTTAGTTATGTTTTACAGCCTCCGCACAACTACCTGATACATCTACTTCCTGTTAGTTATGTTTTACAGCCTCCGCACAACTACCTGATACATCTACTTCCTGTTAGTCATGTTTTACAGCCTCAGACCAACTACCCTGATACATCTACTTCCTGTTAGTCATGTTTTACAGCCTCAGTCCAACTACCTGATACATCTACTTCCTGTTAGTCATGTTTTACATCCTCAGTCCAACTACCTGATACATCTACTTCCTGTTAGTCATGTTTTACAGCCTCAGTCCAACTACCTGATACATCTACTTCCTGTTAGTCATGTTTTACATCCTCAGTCCAACTACCTGATACATCTACTTCCTGTTAGTCATGTTTGACATCCTCAGTCCAACTACCCTGATACATCTACTTCCTGTTAGTCATGTTTTACAACCTCAGTCCAACTACCTGATACATCTACTTCCTGTTAGTCATGTTTTACAGCCTCAGTCCAACTACCTGATACATCTACTTCCTGTTAGTCATGTTTTACAGCCTCAGTCCAACTACCTGATACATCTACTTCCTGTTAGTCATGTTTTACAGCCTCAGTCCAACTACCTGATACATCTACTTCCTGTTAGTCATGTTTTACAGCCTCAGTCCAACTACCCTGATACATCTACTTCCTGATAGTCATGTTTTACAACCTCAGTCCAACTACCTGATACATCTACTTCCTGTTAGTCATGTTTTACAGCCTCAGTCCAACTACCTGATACATCTACTTCCTGTTAGTCATGTTTTACAGCCTCAGTCCAACTACCTGATACATCTACTTCCTGTTAGTCATGTTTTACAGCCTCAGTCCAACTACCTGATACATCTACTTCCTGATAGTCATGTTTTACAGCCTCAGACCAACTACCCTATACATCTACTTCCTGTTAGTCATGTTTTACAGCCTCAGTCCAACTACCTGATACATCTACTTCCTGTTAGTCATGTTTTACAGCCTCAGTTCAACTACCTGATACATCTACTTCCTGTTAGTCATGTTTTACAGCCTCAGACCAACTACCCTATACATCTACTTCCTGTTAGTCATGTTTTACAGCCTCAGTCCAACTACCTGATACATCTACTTCCTGTTAGTCATGTTTTACAGCCTCAGTTCAACTACCCTATACATCTACTTCCTGTTAGTCATGTTTTACAGCCTCAGACCAACTACCCTATACATCTACTTTCTGTTAGTCTTAGACTAGCAGTGTTTAATCTGTCTGTAACACCTGAACAAAGAGACTAAAGCTCAGAGACATTCAGATTGCAATCTACTTCCTGTATGGTGACATCACGTCCTGTTTGTTTCCAGGTAATGCGGTCCTTGGGCTGGATGCACTGTGCCACTTTCACAGAGAACTGGCTGCCCATCATGTACCCTGCCGACTACACTTCCTTCTAGACACTCTGTTACACACACACACACACACACACACACACACACAGCAGGCATGGATTGACCTCACAAACATAAACACACATCTGAAAACAGTTTTTTTACCAAGTCTTGACTGAATGCCTCGAAACAATGTGGTCACGTAGAGAAGATTTCAACCCAGACACATTTTCAGAGCTTCTTGTTAAAAACCCTCCACTGTTGTTCAGTTGTAGATAGAAAGATGAAGTCCCAGAACGGATCGTTTCGTCTTTATCTGATATTTCTGTACTGAATGTTTCACCCTCCTGAAGGAACCCGGTCTGTAGAAAGGTACCGACACGCGTCATAATACACATTATAAACAGGCAATATGACATGTTATTATTCTCCCTGATGGATGTTTAAGTGTGTGTGTGTGTGTGTGTGTCCGTCCTCTCTTTGGAATCCCTGGAAAGAGCCTCCCTCGTTGTCAGGATTCCACAGTGATCCTGTCCTCGCTTTTGTTTCACCCCTCCCTCCCTCCTTCCCTCCCCCTTTCTCTGTACTGTAAATTAAGCATTTGAGGTTTTAGTTACGGTCTGAAGTTCAGGGTTCATCTGTCTCATTCTGTCTTCTCGTTGCCAACGACAGTCTCTCCTAATGGCCTTAACTTAATCCACCACGGGACCGTCAGCGCCGTCCAACTCTGACTCCGGATCGATCAGAACAACCTCCTCATATCTCTCTGGTTGTGGCCCAAACACCACCCTATCCCCTATATAGTGCACTTCTTGTGACTAGAGCCCTGCGGGGGTTTCATACGGCTGTGATTTGAAAAGCAGTGCACTCTATAGGGAATAGGTTAACATTTGGGAGGCATCCTATCGGTTCTCTCTGCTGGTGTCAAAAGACCTTTCGGATAATATTAATGGGATGTCTTGTATTTATATTACAACTCAAAAACCTTAGTCAATTAAACGACAATATTTTACGGAATGTTAAGATTTTAAGGAAATGTACTTTTTAGTATTATTTTATAACCATATTCTTCCTGGACGACATGTGGAAAGTACCAACACACAGTTTTGTTATCACTGTAATGGAATTATGTCACAAATGAATAAAAAGATTTGGAAGAGTAATTGTATGAGTGTCTTATGGAGTTATCTGATCCAACAATCGACAACTTAGGACTTCCTATATCCACAACCCATTTATATTTGACCATAGAAACTGGAACAAAGACAGCAAAGCGTATATATTTTTTATATTTAATATCAATCCAAATTTTCCAAGTACATGTTTGTAAAGAAAAGGAAGCTGAAGCATTTACATCGAGGAACCCATTTTCAGCCTTTTTTGTTGTTGTTGTTGTCTGTGTTGTATGTGGGACATATTTGGGAGATGGACCGTCGCTAGGCAACAGTCCCGAAACGCGATTGAGAGAACAAGCACTTCTGAAGCTTCAAGTAAGCAATGTTACTAAACTAGTTGTGTTGAATCAGTTTAAAGTGAAACCAATGAATTATGAAATGTTGTGAATATATGAACAGGTAGTGCAGGATGTCATGTAAAAATCTTACCGGCATGAAATAGTTTCCAATCGTTCAGATAGTTGCGTTGTGACATTTTGACGGGCTCTTTCTTTCTGCCTGTCGACTGCTATCGTTATGATGAGTTGACTGTAAAAGATTAATTGCTAAAGTAAGCTAGTAGTGATTAGGGACTGTTAGCCATTTTTAAAATGAGCAGGATAAATGTGTCTGTTTTCTGAAGGAACTGTCTAGCCAACGGGGACAGCCAACTGCCCACATTGGGCACGTTTCTCTGCGTGCCTTTTATGGCTATGTGGGAAGCTAATCAACTTCAAAATCAATTCAACTTCAAGAGGGCCGTCTTGGTTTAGCTTGGCATTAAATAAGCAGCGCACACCCCCTGTGACAAGTCAACTACTGTAATGAAACCCCTAGCAGACCCCTAGACTACCATACACACCATCATGCACTGCCTCAGTCAGAAACTCTTGTCTAGACTACCATCTCATCCCAATTATATTCAAATAAAAAGGCCAATATAGCTTGGAAAGACAATCAGTGCAGCCTCTTTCAGTGCACGTTTGTCAATATACCCTCATCTCTCTCCTCTCCCACATTACAGACATTATGAGTGGCTTCTCTAGTATTTTAGTTAACTGTTATCCTGTTATCTCTACCCATTCTACAGACATTAAAACTGATATCCTGTTATCTCTACCCCTTCTACAGACATTAAAACTGATATCCTGTTATCTCTACCCCTTCTACAGACATCAAAACTGTTATCTCTACCCTTCTACAGATGCTAAAACTGTTTATCTTGCTGGACACTCATCCCATCATACCAACACAACGATATATTTAGAGAGGAGACCATCTGACACACACATCTATCCATTACCCAATCTCTGTTTACAAGCAGCATGTGTAATAGCAGTTTTGAGTCAGTGCTGTGGAGAGATATACACACACACACACACACTATTACTCAGTCTCTGTTTACAAGTAAGTAATCCCAGTTTGTAAATAGAGGTTTGACAGAGAGTTGTTGCACCAAGTTATGCTCGATGTATTTTCTGGTCACAGCAGGTATTTCTAGTGAGTGTTTTTTACAGTAGCTTGCTGTTAGAAATGGATACCAATGCATACGCAATGGAATGTGTTATATAACACATTCTATAATGCCTGATGGAGCAGGATACATGGGGAATATACATAAACATGGTGAATACCTATACATAAACATGGGGAATATACATAAACATGGGGAATACCTATACATAAACATGGGGAATATACATAAACATGGGGAATATACATAAACATGGGGAATACCTATACATAAACATGGGGAATACCTATACATAAACATGGTGAATATACATAAACATGGTGAATATACATAAACATGGGGAATATACATAAACATGGTGAATATACATAAACATGGGGAATATACATAAACATGGTGAATATACATAAACATGGTGAATATACATAAACATGGGGAATACCTATACATAAACATGGAGAATATACATAAACATGGGGAATATACATAAACATGGGGAATATACATAAACATGGTGAATATACATAAACATGGGGAATACCTATACATAAACATGGGGAATACCTATACATAAACATGGGGAATATACATAAACATGGGGAATATACATAAACATGGGGAATACCTATACATAAACATGGTGAATATACATAAACATGGTGAATATACATAAACATGGGGAATACCTATACATAAACATAGGGAATATACATAAACATGGGGAATATACATAAACATGGTGAATATACATAAACATGGTGAATATACATAAACATGGGGAATACCTATACATAAACATGGGGAATACCTATACATAAACATGGGGAATATACATAAACATGGGGAATATACATAAACATGGTGAATATACATAAACATGGTGAATATACATAAACATGGTGAATATACATAAACATGGGGAATATACATAAACATGGTGAATATACATAAACATGGGGAATATATATACATAAACATGGGGAATATACATAAACATGGGGAATATACATAAACATGGGGAATATACATAAACATGGGGAATACCTATACATAAACATGGGGAATATACATGAACATGGGGAATATATATACATAAACATGGGGAATATACATAAACATGGGGAATATACATAAACATGGTGAATATACATAAACATGGGGAATATATATACATAAACATGGGGAATATACATAAACATGGGGAATATACATAAACATGGGGAATATACATAAACATGGGGAATACCTATACATAAACATGGGAATATACATAAACATGGGGAATACCTACACATAAACATGGTGAATATACATAAACATGGGGAATATACATAAACATGGTGAATATACATAAACATGGGGAATATACATAAACATGGGGAATATACATAAACATGGTGAATATACATAAACATGGTGAATATACATAAACATGGGGAATATACATAAACATGGGGAATACCTATACATAAACATGGGGAATATACATAAACATGGGGAATATACATAAACATGGGGAATACCTATACATAAACATGGGGAATATACATAAACATGGGGAATACCTACACATAAACATGGGGAATATACATAAACATGGGGAATACCTACACATAAACATGGTGAATATACATAAACATGGGGAATATACATAAACATGGTGAATATACATAAACATGGGGAATATACATAAACATGGGGAATATACATAAACATGGTGAATATACATAAACATGGTGAATATACATAAACATGGTGAATATACATAAACATGGGGAATACCTATACATAAACATGGGGAATATACATAAACATGGGGAATATACATAAACATGGGGAATACCTATACATAAACATGGGGAATATACATAAACATGGGGAATATACATAAACATGGGGAATATACATAAACATGGGGAATATACATAAACATGGGGAATATACATAAACATGGGGAATATACATAAACATGGGGAATACCTATACATAAACATGGGGAATACCTATACATAAACATGGGGAATACCTATACATAAACATGGTGAATATACATAAACATGGTGAATATACATAAACATGGGGAATATACATAAACATGGTGAATATACATAAACATGGTGAATATACATAAACATGGGGAATATACATAAACATGGTGAATATACATAAACATGGGGAATATACATAAACATGGGGAATATACATAAACATGGTGAATACCTATACATAAACATGGGGAATACCTATACATAAACATGGTGAATATACATAAACATGGTGAATATACATAAACATGGGGAATATACATAAACATGGTGAATATACATAAACATGGGGAATATACATAAACATGGTGAATATACATAAACATGGTGAATATACATAAACATGGGGAATATACATAAACATGGGGAATATACATAAACATGGGGAATACCTATACATAAACATGGGGAATATACATAAACATGGGGAATACCTACACATAAACATGGTGAATATACATAAACATGGGGAATACCTACACATAAACATGGTGAATATACATAAACATGGGGAATATACATAAACATGGTGAATATACATAAACATGGGGAATATACATAAACATGGGGAATATACATAAACATGGTGAATATACATAAACATGGGGAATATACATAAACATGGTGAATATACATAAACATGGGGAATACCTATACATAAATATATGGTGGGGAATATACATAAACATGGTGAATATACATAAACATGGGGAATATACATAAACATGGTGAATATACATAAACATGGGGAATACCTATACATAAACATGGGGAATACCTATACATAAACATGGGGAATATACATAAACATGGTGAATATACATAAACATGGGGAATATACATAAACATGGTGAATATACATAAACATGGTGAATATACATAAACATGGGGAATACCTATACATAAACATAGGGAATATACATAAACATGGGGAATATACATAAACATGGTGAATATACATAAACATGGTGAATATACATAAACATGGGGAATACCTATACATAAACATGGGGAATACCTATACATAAACATGGGGAATATACATAAACATGGGGAATATACATAAACATGGTGAATATACATAAACATGGTGAATATACATAAACATGGTGAATATACATAAACATGGGGAATATACATAAACATGGTGAATATACATAAACATGGGGAATATATATACATAAACATGGGGAATATACATAAACATGGGGAATACCTATACATAACCATGGTGAATATACATAACCATGGTGAATATACATAAACATGGTGAATATACATAAACATGGTGAATATACATAAACATGGGGAATATACATAAACATGGAGAATATACATAAACATGGGGAATATACATAAACATGGGGAATATACATAAACATGGGGAATATACATAAACATGGGGAATATACATAAACATGGGGAATATACATAAACATGGTGAATATACATAAACATGGTGAATATACATAAACATGGGGAATACCTATACATAAACATGGGGAATACCTATACATAAACATGGTGAATATACATAAACATGGTGAATTCCTATACATAAACATGGTGAATATACATAAACATGGTGAATATACATAAACACGGGGAATATACATAAACATGGGGAATATACATAAACATGGGGAATATACATAAACATGGGGAATATACATAAACATGGGGAATACCTATACATAAACATGGTGAATATACATAAACATGGGGAATATACATAAACATGGGGAATACCTATACATAAACATGGGGAATATACATAAACATGGGGAATACCTATACATAAACATGGTGAATATACATAAACATGGGGAATATACATAAACATGGGGAATACCTATACATAAACATGGGGAATATACATAAACATGGGGAATATACATAAACATGGGGAATATACATAAACATGGGGAATATACATAAACATGGGGAATATACATAAACATGGGGAATATACATAAACATGGGGAATATACATAAACATGGGGAATATACATAAACATGGGGAATATACATAAACATGGGGAATATACATAAACATGGGGAATATACATAAACATGGTGAATATATATAAACATGGTTAATATACATAAACATGGGGAATACCTATACATAAACATGGGGAATATACATAAACATGGGGAATACCTATACATAAACATGGTGAATATACATAAACATGGGGAATATACATAAACATGGGGAATATACATAAACATGGGGAATATACATAAACATGGTGAATATACATAAACATGGGGAATATACATAAACATGGTGAATATACATAAACATGGGGAATATACATAAACATGGGGAATATACATAAACATGGAGAATATACATAAACATGGTGAATATACATAAACATGGGGAATATACATAAACATGGGGAATATACATAAACATGGTGAATATACATAAACATGGGGAATATACATAAACATGGGGAATATACATAAACATGGTGAATATACATAAACATGGGGAATATACATAAACATGGGGAATATACATAAACATGGTGAATATACATAAACATGGGGAATATACATAAACATGGGGAATATACATAAACATGGGGAATATACATAAACATGGGGAATATACATAAACATGGGGAATATACATAAACATGGGGAATATACATAAACATGGGGAATACCTATACATAAACATGGGGAATACCTATACATAAACATGGTGCCACTATGGACCAGGATACATGGGGGATTTTAACTCTTACCTCCATTAAGAACGGTTTTGATTTCGTCAGCGTTTGGCCAGGGTATGAGAATTTGACCTGAATACGCCAGCTCTCGAGTTTCTGATATGACCGTTAAAACCAAATCTTATCCAGCCTGAAACCCTTTTTGTCAGAGGTCCTTGGTATGCCCCTGCCTCTGCCCTACATAACTCGGTATGAGGGGTCTGATGAGGGGGACAGGGCCAAAGGAAATGGCTGGTCCACAGAGAGAGGGAGTGATGTCAGTGTCTGATTCTGTTGTGGTATTGTTGTACTGTGACCTTTTATAATTATTTTGACTTGGTAACTAATAGCAAGCCATTTCTAGATTTAACCTATCATAGAGGGCAGAGGTTGCCGGGTGAACTGATTCAAATGGCAGCTTGGAGGCAACCCCCATTCCAGTATGTTGTTGTGGTATTGTTGTACTGTGACCAACCCCCATTCCAGTATGTTGTTTGTGTATTGTTGTACTGTGACCAACCAACGTACCAGTATGTTGTTTGACATTTAGATTTTCTGACCAGGTCAGCATATACAGTATCTCTTTCTGTCATATATCTGGTATGTTTATTTGAAGAGTTAGCTGGCTAGCTTGTAAAGTGGCAAATTAAAGTAATGTTAGCCTAGCATTTTCTGTTTAGCTAGTTAAATTAGCTAGTCGTTTAAAAAAAAAATCTAACCTTTCAAGCCTGCTGTGAAGAGTAAGTTTACAGTATGTTCTTAACTCGGTTACATTTAGTATTATTTTATATCAATATTTTTATTCGACCACATATGGAAAATACCAACACGCTACTTTGTTATCATAGTCACTGTAATGGAATTATGTCACAAATGGGAAAATAATTCGGAATAAAAAGATTTGGACTAATTGTCTCCCATTGTGAGTGTGTTATGTATTTCTCAGGTCCACCAGCAGCATACTTACGACATCCATTATTATTATTATTATTATTGGTATTATTATTATTATTATTATTGGTATTATTATTATTGGTATTATTATTATTGGTATTATTATTATTATTATTATTATTGGTATTATTATTATTGGTATTATTATTATTATTATTATTGGTATTATTATTATTGGTATTATTATTATTATTATAATTATTATTATAATTATTGGTATTATTATTATTATTATAATTATTGGTATTATTATTATTATTGGTATTATTGGTATTATTATTATTATTATTATTATTGGGATTATTATTATTATTATTATTGGTATTATTATTGGTATTATTATTGGTATTATTATTATTATTATTATTATTGGGATTATTATTATTATTATTATTATAATTATTGGTATTATTATTATTGGTATTATTATTGGTATTATTATTATTATTATTATTATTGGGATTATTATTATTATTATTATTATAATTATTGGTATTATTATTATTGGTATTATTATTATTGGTATTATTATTATTATTATTATAGGTATTATTATTATTGGTATTATTATTATTATTATAATTATTATTATAATTATTGGTATTATTATTATTATTATAATTATTGGTATTATTATTATTATTATTATTATTGGGATTATTATTATTATTATTATTATTATTGGTATTATTATTATTATTGGTATTATTATTATTATTATTATTATTGGTATTATTATTATTATTATTATTATTATTGGTATTATTATTATTATTATTGGTATTATTATTATTATTATTATTATTATTATTGGTATTATTATTATTATTGGTGTTATTATTGGTATTATTATAATTATTGGTATTATTATTATTATTATTATTATTATTATTGGTATTATTATTATTATTATTATTATTATTATTATTATTATTGGTATTATTATTATTATTGGTGTTATTATTATTATTATTATTATTGGTATTATTATTATTATTGGTGTTATTATTATTATTATTGGTGTTATTATTGGTATTATTATTATTATTATTATTATTATTATTATTGGTATTATTATTATTATTGGTGTTATTATTATTATTATTATTATTGGTATTATTATTTGACCATACAAACTGAAACAAGACAGCGAAGTGCATACATTTTAATATTAATATCAACTATCTAAGTACGTGTGTAAAAACAAAGTAAACAATAAAGCACAATATATAGTAGATCATTTGAAAGTAGAAATCAAACATCAACAACAACATCAGTAGTCCATCAACGTCCATTATCATTAGCCAAGATGGCCGCCTTCTGTCTTCAAGCATTTCTCAGAGGAAGAAGAAAAGACTCTTGGTTACAGTCGGCAGGATGTCGACAGTAGTTCCTCATCCTTCTTTCCACAATTCCTACCTTTTACATGTGGCCTTGAAGATCTTAACCTCTCCCATCTCAGCCAGCAGGGTGGTGTTGAAGGTGTTCTTGAAGTCCTCAGTGAATACCAGGTTTGTCTTGAGGCGGACCTTGTTGGCCCAGATCAGAGTGTTTCCTGGACGACAGAAGTATTTCATGGTAACCAACAGCTCCTCTAAGTCGTGGTGATACACCACGTCAGCCGCCAGCACGTAGTCATAGCGATACACTGATCGCGGGTAAGTGCGTTCCACCTCAGGACCCCAGGACAGAGCTGTCACCTCAGGTGTATATTTAGAGCGCCCTCTGGTGTTTCGGAGCAAGTTGTATCTCAGATTACTAAGGACGTCTGGGAGGTCGGTGGCCGTCACCTGGGCACCTGGGGACACATTACATAAGGAGCTTCTTAAGAAGAAGAAGAAGAAAGATGTCTTTTGTAGTCAGTTATCACCAGATACAGCAGCTGATGGGATTAGAGTCTAAAACTCAAAGGTAATCAGTAACATTTACCCAGTAGACTGGCGACGATAGACACTAATCCTGTCCCTGATCCCAGTTCCAAAACCTGCTTTCCTTTCAGATCTATCACATCAGTATTGGTCTCCAGGTAGTTACATAGAGCCAATGCCTGCAGAGGAGCAAATACATTATATTACTATGTGTAGACTATCACCACCTAGTGGTCCATCACGTGTTGCAGGTAGGACCTCTCCTCGACTTCTTCAAATGTAGTGATTTATCCTGCCGACAACGCCAAATGTAGTGATTTATCCTGCCGACTACGCCAAATGTAGTGATTTATCCTGCCGACTACGCCAAATGTAGTGATTTATCCTGTCGACAACACCAAATGTAGCGATTTATCCTACCAACTACTTTAAATGTAGCGATTTATCCTGTCGAACTACTTCAAATGTAGTGATTTATCTTGCCGACAACGCCAAATGTAGTGATTTATCCTGCCGACAACTCCAAATGTAGTGATTTATCTTGCAGACAACGCCAAATGTAGTGATTTATCCTGCCGACAACTATCCTGCCGACAACACCAAATGTAGTGATTTATCCTGCCGACAATGCCAAATGTAGTGATTTATCCTGCCGACAACGCCAAATGTAGTGATTTATCCTGCCGACAACTATCCTGCCGACAACGCCAAATGTAGTGATTTATCCTGCCGACAACGCCAAATGTAGTGTAGAACTGTACTCACTGCTGGCCATATCACTCCGCCATGGGAGTCCATTGCCTCGACAATGTTGATTTTGTGCCCAGCATAGAAGTAGACCTCTCTGTCCAGTCGTATCCAGGGGACGTGGGTATTATCCAGCTGGGCATCTCCTGTATCCTTGGTTTCCTTGGTGTCCAGCTCCTCTACACAGGAATGGAACAAACCACTCATTCACATTCTAATGGGGATGGATCATACCATTTCTATTTCCTGGGTGTGTACTATCAATGGTAGACTTGTGTTCTTGAATGATTGAGTCTGAGTATCTAGGCATTAAAAAACTATGTCAATGACTCACCGATAATGTCTTCGTCAGTCGCTTCGGTGCTACAGCGGGAGTTAGTGTTTTCTTCTTCATCTTCATCATCATCATCCTCATATCCTTCATCACTATGTTCCAACGTCTGTTTCTCCCATGCTTGGCTACTGCTATCACCTGCATCAGCTTCCTCCTCCTCCTCCAAACTGTTGTCTTGTTCCTCTGAAATTTTATCTGCCTCCACAACAAACTGCTCGACCCAGACCGGTCTCTCCTCCCGTTGGACATTTGAGTCCTGAGTGTCTGCCTCCACAACAAACTGTTCGACCCAGACCGGTCTCTCCTCCCGTTGGACATTTGAGTCCTGAGTGTCTGCCTCCACAACAAACTGTTCGACCCAGACTGGTCTCTCCTCCCGTTGGACATTTGAGTCCTGAGTGTCTGCCTCCACAACAAACTGTTCGACCCAGACTGGTCTCTCCTCCCGTTGGACATTTGAGTCCTGAGTGTCTGCCTCCTCTGCACAAGAAACACAAAGAAGACCACAAGTCAATCCATGAATAGTAGCTGCTGCATGTGCAGTAGCTAATGGGGATCTTAATAAACTAAACTAATTCAACAACACAATGAGATCAGCTCCTGGCCTTTTAGAACTTATATTTACATTAGGTTGAATGCTCACCAAGACCCTCAAGCTCTGATTCGGAGGTAGAACGTGAGCCAGCAGAATTCTGCTGCTCTTCATCGTCTCTGCAATCCTGAGAGTCTTCCTGGTTTTCTCTGTCCTTGTTCTCCTCTTTCAGTCCCTCCTTCTGCATCTCGTTTTCTTCCTCATTCTCAGTTGTTTGATCTGCTTCAAACTCTTCCTCCTTTTCCTCTAAACCATTTTCCTCCACCTGTAAACAGACATGTTCTTCCTCCTCCTCTTCCTGTTGTTTTCCTGGGACCAGCTCTGGTTCCTCCTCCTCTTCCTGTTGTTTTCCTGGGTCTAACTCTGGTTTCTCCTCTGTTTCTCGACACGTGCCCATGAATATGTTTACTTCTCCAATCTCAGCCAGCAGTGTGGTGTTGAAGGTGTTCTGGAAGTTCTCTGTGAAGCTCAGGTCTGTCTTGAGGCGGACCTTGTTGGCCCAGATCAGAGTGGTTCCTGAGGACCACATTAGAAATAAGCGTCATTTAATACTTTCATGTGTTATATTCTGGGATTCTTTAAACAGTTCAATCAACCAATCAATCAATCAACCTGGACGGCAGAAGTATCTCATGGTGAACAGCAGCTCTTCCAGGTAGTCATGGTGATACACCACGTCAGCCGCCAGCACGTAGTCATAGCGATAGACAGATCTGGGGTAGATGCGTTCCACGTCAGGACCCCAGGACAGAGCTGCAGCTTGGGGAGTGTTCCTACAACGCCCTCTTGTGTTACGGAGCAGGTTGGCTCTCAGGTTACCTATGATCTCTGGTAGGTCTGTAGCTGTGACCCAGGCACCTGGGGACAGGAAGCACTCTGTTATTCAACTAACAGACACACAGGTGGCCAGTACCAAATCAAACCCTAGCCACTAGTTGTCTAGTGCTGAGGACACTTCATGCAGATCTGAAAAGGTTGGATAGGTGTAAGTGGTATAGAATGCCGGGACCTCCTCCACTTAGCTAGCCACATTGATAGGACCTCCACCTTGCAATCCACTTGCTAGCCACCTTGATAGGACTTCCTCCACCTTGCTAGTCACCTTGGTAGAACCTCCTCCACCTTGCTAGCCACCTTGATAGGACCTCTTCCACCTTGCTAGCCACCTTGATAGGACCTCCTCCACCTTGATAGGACCTCCTCCACCTAGCTAGGGCCTCCCCCACCTTGATAGGACCTCCACCTTGATAGGACCTCCTCCACCTAGCTAGGGCCTCCTCCACCTTGATAGGACCTCTTTCACCTTGCTAACCGCCATGATAGGACCTGCTCCACCTTGCTAGCCACCTTGCTAGGACCTCCTCCACCTTCCTAGCCACCTTGCTAGAGCCTCCTCCACCTTGCTAGCCACCTTGCTAGGACCTCATCCACCTTGCTAGCTACCTTGATAGGAACTCCTCCACCTTCCTAGCCACCTTGATAGGACCTCCTCCACCTTCATAGCCACCTTGCTAGGGCCTCCTCCACCTTCCTAGCCACCTTGACAGGACCTCCTCCACCTTGATAGGACCTCCTCCACCTTGCTAGCCACCTTGATAGGACCTCCTCCACCTTCCTAGCCACCTTGCTAGGGCCTCCTCCACCTTGCTAGCCACCTTGACAGAACCTCCTCCACCTTGATAGGACCTCCTCCACCTTGCTAGCCACCTTGATAGGACCTCCTTCACCTTCCTAGCCACCTTGATAGGACCTCCTCCACCTTGCTAGCCACCTTGATAGGACCTCCTCCACCTTGATAGGACCTCCTCCACCTAGCTAGGGCCTCCTCCACCTTGCTAGGACCTCCTCCACCTTGCTAGGGCCTCCTCCACCTTGCTAGGGCCTCCTCCACCTTGCTAGCCACCTTGATAGGACCTCCTCCACCATGATAGGCTATGTATAAATTTCACCATATTACTTACACCTCTCTGATCTTCTCAGATGTACATTTAATGCCCAGACTCACCTAGGAGTGTGGCTACAATAGACACTAGGCCAGGACCTGCTCCTAGCTCCAGCACTGCCTTGTCCACCAGGTTCAACTGCTCAACGTTGGTCTCTAGGTAGTGACACAGAGCCAACGCCTGCAGGCAACCAGAGTTACTATAGAAATCATCATTATAGTTGTTAGAACTTCAACCATAGTTACTGTAGAAACCATCATTTTAGTTGTTAGAACTTCAACCATAGTTACTATAGAAACTATTATTATAGTTGTTAGAACTTCAACCATAGTTACTATAGAAACCATCATTATAGTTGTTAGAACTTCAACCATAGTTACTATAGAAACCATGATTATAGTTGTTAGAACTTCAACCATAGTTACTATAGAAACCATCATTTTAGTTGTTAGAACTTTAACCATAGTTACTATAGAAACCATCATTATAGTTGTTAGAACTTCAACCATAGTTACTATAGAAACCATTATTATTGTTGTTAGAACTTCAACCATAGTTACTATAGAAACCATCATTATAGTTGTTAGAACGTCATCCACAGTTACTATAGAAACCATCATTATAGTTGTTAGAACTTCAACCACAGTTACTATAGAAACCATTATTATAGTTGGTAGAACTTCAACCATAGTTACTATAGAAACCATCATTATAGTTGGTAGAACTTCATAAATCATCATCACCATCCTCATCACCACCATCAATCATCATCCATCATATTAATTAATCGTTATCCTACATCCATCCATTAATGTCATGTTAAATAGTAGACTGACTCACTGCTATCATTGTTATCTATGAATGTCATGTTAAATAGTAGACTAACTCACTGCTATCATTGTTATCTATGAATGTCATGTTAAATAGTAGACTGACTCACTGCTATCATTGTTATCTATGAATGTCATGTTAAATAGTAGACTGACTCACTGCTATCATTGTTATCTATGAATGTCATGTTAAATAGTAGACTAACTCACTGCTATCATTGTTATCTATGAATGTCATGTTAAATAGTAGACTAACTCACTGCTATCATTGTTATCTATGGATGTCATGTTCAATAGTAGACTGACTCACTGCTATCATTGTTATCTATGGATGTCATGTTCAATAGTAGACTGACTCACTGCTATCATTGTTATCTATGAATGTCATGTTCAATAGTAGACTGACTCACTGCTATCATTGTTATCTATGAATGTCATGTTAAATAGTAGACTGACTCACCGCTGGCCAGATGACAGCACCGTAAGAGTCCAAGGCCTCAAAGATGCTGATCTCCTCTCCTACGTAGCAAAACACCTCTTTACCAAACGTGGAGTAGGTAGTGGGGGCCCAGGCCTGCTCCTTCTGCTGCTGGGGTTCAGTCTCCTTGGCTTTGTCATCTGATTCCTCCTCACCGTCTATCACTGTTGTCTCGCTATTATCTTTCTCATCTTCCTCCTCCTCTACTGTAATGAAAGCAGTGTCCTTCTCATCTTTGTGATTTGTGCCTAAAGGATCCATAAAAATCTGAAATACGATTTTACTTCAACTGCACTGATGTTGAAATGACAAGTTAGCTACTAATGGTACAGCCAGCACTCTCTTCAGGCTCAGTCTCTCCCACACTTTGTAAAACCCAAGTCCAACACTTGAGTTTTTATCTCTCTCCCCCTCTCCCTAACTTCACCCCTCCCCGGACCATGTTTGGTAACAACATATTTTTCCCCACTTACAGTCTGTCAAAGCTAAGTACTGTAATGACATCCTGACCCCCTTAGACACCCTTCCACAGCCCTCGTTCCCCATATGGACTGCCTCACAGCGGAGTTGACGAGAGAGCAGAAACAGCCGCTTTTAAAACCCTTTATCAAACCAAAAACCATCACCTACCTACTGCAGTCCTCGGTTTTATTTGGTCAACGGGGTTTTTGGGGGTCAACCCTCCACCTTTCTGTCTTGGTTTTCCACCTTTCTGTCTTGGTACTTTAACCAATCAATCATCAATGATTAATTCATTCTTTTTCTCTTCTTCTTGTTGAAGATCGTTCTAACTGAATCTTAGGAAGTCTCAGACTTTATCTGAATCCTGCTGGGTCGTCTCAGAGTCGAGGTTTTAAGACTTTATCTGAATCCTGCTGGGTCGTCTCAGAGTCGAGGTTTTAAGACTGATCAGAATCCTGCTGGGTCGTCTCAGAGTCAAGGTTTTAAGACTGATCAGAATCCTCCTGGGTCGTCTCAGAGTCAAGGTTTTAAGACTGATCAGAATCCTGCTGGGTCGTCTCAGAGTCGAGGTTTTAAGACTGATCAGAATCCTGCTGGGTCGTCTCAGAGTCGAGGTTTTAAGACTGATCAGAATCCTGCTGGGTCGTCTCAGAGTCGAGGTTTTAAGACTGATCAGAATCCTGCTGGGTCGTCTCAGAGTCGAGGTTTTAAGACTTTATCTGAATCTTCCTGGGTCGTCTCAGAGTCGAGGTTTTAAGACTGATCAGAATCCTGCTGGTTGTCTCAGAGTCGAGGTTTTAAGACTTTATCAGAATCCTGCTGGGTCGTCTCAGAGTCGAGGTTTTAAGACTTTATCTGAATCCTGCTGAGTCGTCTCAGAGTCAAGGTTTTAAGACTGATCAGAATCCTGCTGGTTGTCTCAGAGTCGAGGTTTTAAGACTGATCAGAATCCTCCTGGGTCGTCTCAGAGTCGAGGTTTTAAGACTGATCAGAATCCTCCTGGGTCGTCTCAGAGTCGAGGTTTTAAGACTGATCAGAATCCTGCTGGGTCGTCTCAGAGTCGAGGTTTTAAGACTTTATCTGAATCCTCCTGGGTCGTCTCAGAGTCGAGGTTTTAAGACTGATCAGAATCCTCCTGGGTCGTCTCAGAGTCGAGGTTTTAAGACTTTATCTGAATCCTCCTGGGTCGTCTCAGAGTTGAGGTTTTAAGACTGATCAGAATCCTCCTGGGTCGTCTCAGAGTCGATGTTTTAAGATTTTATCAGAATCCTGCTGGGTCGTCTCAGAGTCGAGGTTTTAAGACTGATCAGAATCCTCCTGGGTCGTCTCAGAGTCGAGGTTTTAAGACTGATCAGAATCCTCCTGGGTCGTCTCAGAGTCGAGGTTTTAAGACTGATCAGAATCCTCCTGGGTCGTCTCAGAGTCAAGGTTTTAAGACTGATCAGAATCCTGCTGGGTCGTCTCAGAGTCGAGGTTTTAAGACTGATCAGAATCCTCCTGGGTCGTCTCAGAGTCGAGGTTTTATGACTTTATCTGAATCCTCCTGGGTCGTCTCAGAGTCGAGGTTTTAAGACTATGAGAGTCAGAATCCTTCATCACACCAACCCAACTCTATATTTAGAGATGGAACCATCAGAAACACACACAAACACATTTTAGATTTAAACAAACAATATCTAAATTGCAGTAAACTGTCAACTCCATCTCCCTGATATACTAAAATAGGATATGAATTTTGGTTCAAATATGTTTATTTAAATTAGGTTTTAGAGTCATGAAGCAACTGAGGACAGGGGCTGAAATTAACACCAGCCACCAGCCAAATGTGGGTAGTTTTTGGCAATGGCGGGTAAAGATGTTTATTTCATCAGTCACATTGGCGGGTGGTTAGAGGTCAGGGGTCAGGGCTACACAGTGCCAGCATTCCCACTCGCATTTGCAAATTAAAATAAAGTTAAAAGTCAAGTATGAGCACATTTATGGCAAAAAAATAATTGCAGTAGCCATTTTCAATTGATTTCTGCTTTTTTTTTCATAGCTGGTAATCACACAAAGAATTAGGAAACCTATAGCCCTCCTCGTGCAGCAACACTGCCTGGTTTGTAGGCTATGAGCAGCTGTGAGCACTGTGAGTGAAGTGCTGAAAGACTGGTTTGTGGGCTATGAGCAGCTGTGAGCACTGTGAGTGAAGTGCTGAAAGACTGATTTTTTTATAGAAGCGCTGCCACAGGCAGAGACGTTGCTCTAATTTATTTGAAAGTGTTTATCTTGACTTGTTCACAAGCCAGGTTGTTTTTCAATGTTTCAGTTTGTTTCAATTGCAGGCAAAGAGAAGTCAGTTTAGGTTTAGGTCTGATGAAAACAGGCAGGGAAAGTTAGCTTGTCCGTGGTGGTCGGTGAACTCTCAATCTTCTGGCCCGCAACACCTGCGTGGTATTGAACGTGGTAAAAGTCGATATCCACGTTTATAAACACAGGGTTGCTACTGTTATTGTTATTTGTGGTCGAGAACATAATATTTTTTTCTATGAGAGGGGTGTGTAAAAATATTTTTTTATGTCATCCCCCCCTCGCCCAATACATTTCGAACTGTCCCTTAGTTGCTATTTGATGATATTTTTGTAAAATTAGAAGGTGGTTCCTTTACATGTGTGATAGCTGATACTTTGGTTTATCAAAATACACCATTTATCAAATGTTGTTAATTATTAAGAACAATATTTGTGATTTTTGTTTTGTTGATTGTCCCCGAAGTAATACAAAAAGATTGGTGTCCAAATCAGGAAACTGGTTCAGGGAACAGAACCAAATCAGGGGTTGAAACTGGTTCAGGGAACAGAACCAAATCAGGGGTTGAAACTGGTTCAGGGAACAGAACCAAATCAGGGGTTGAAACTGGTTCAGGGAACAGAACCAAATCAGGGGTTGAAACTGGTTCAGGGAACAGATCCAAATCAGGGGTTGAAACTGGTTCAGGGAACAGATCCAAATCAGGGGTTGAAACTGGTTCAGGGAACAGATCCAAATCAGGGGTTGAAACTGGTTCAGGGAACAGATCCAAATCAGGGGTTGAAACTGGTTCAGGGAACAGATCCAAATCAGGGGTTGGAACTGGTTCAGGGAACAGAACCAAATCAGGGGTTGAAACTGGTTCAGGGAACAGATCCAAATCAGGGGTTGAAACTGGTTCAGGGAACAGATCCAAATCAGGGGTTGAAACTGGTTCAGGGAACAGATCCAAATCAGGGGTTGAAACTGGTTCAGGGAACAGAACCAAATCAGGGGTTGAAACTGGTTCAGGGAACAGATCCAAATCAGGGGTTGAAACTGGTTCAGGGAACAGATCCAAATCAGGGGTTGAAACTGGTTCAGGGAACAGATCCAAATCAGGGGTTGAAACTGGTTCAGGGAACAGATCCAAATCAGGGGTTGAAACTGGTTCAGGGAACAGATCCAAATCAGGGGTTGAAACTGGTTCAGGGAACAGATCCAAATCAGGGGTTGAAACTGGTTCAGGGAACAGAACCAAATCAGGGGTTGAAACTGGTTCAGGGAACAGATCCAAATCAGGGGTTGAAACTGGTTCAGGGAACAGATCCAAATCAGGGGTTGAAACTGGTTCAGGGAACAGATCCAAATCAGGGGTTGAAACTGGTTCAGGGAACAGATCCAAATCAGGGGTTGAAACTGATTCAGGGAACAGATCCAAATCAGGGGTTGGAACTGGTTCAGGGAACAGAACCAAATCAGGGGTTGAAACTGGTTCAGGGAACAGAACCAAATCAGGGGTTGAAACTGGTTCAGGGAACAGATCCAAATCAGGGGTTGAAACTGGTTCAGGGAACAGATCCAAATCAGGGGTTGAAACTGGTTCAGGGAACAGATCCAAATCAGGGGTTGAAACTGGTTCAGGGAACAGATCCAAATCAGGGGTTGAAACTGGTTCAGGGAACAGATCCAAATCAGGGGTTGAAACTGGTTCAGGGAACAGATCCAAATCAGGGGTTGAAACTGGTTCAGGGAACAGATCCAAATCAGGGGTTGAAACTGGTTCAGGGAACAGAACCAAATCAGGGGTTGAAACTGGTTCAGGGAACAGATCCAAATCAGGGGTTGAAACTGGTTCAGGGAACAGATCCAAATCAGGGGTTGAAACTGGTTCAGGGAACAGATCCAAATCAGGGGTTGAAACTGGTTCAGGGAACAGAACCAAATCAGGGGTTGAAACTGGTTCAGGGAACAGAACCAAAAACCAGAAAATAATGAACATTTTCAAGGAACAGAAACGGAACATGGAACGAAAGTTATCCATACTGTTCCGGAACAGAATCGTTATTTTCAAAGCATTGGAACATGTTTAGGTTACCTGCTGTTTTTTTTAGCTACAGAAGAATGGATTCACTTTTACAAAGCCAGTTAAGGATACCATTGGCCAAGTTATCACGTTGAATTTATTAACTACAAAAAGGTAAGACGTGTTTTTAATTCTGGTGCCGCTCCGTACGGGAGTTGTAGCGATGAGACAAGATAGTAACTTCTAACAATTGGACACCACGAAATTGGGGAGAAAAAGGACCAGTGGAAGCATCCGGGGCCCCAGGACCAGCGGAAGCTTCCAGAACCCCAGGACCAGCAGAAGCATCCGGGGCCCCAGGACCAGCGGAAGCATCCGGAGCCCCAGGACCAGCGGAAGCATCCGGAGCCCCCAGGACCAGCGGAAGCATCCGGAGCCCCAGGACCAGCGGAAGCATCCGGAGCCCCAGGACCAGCGGAAGCATCCGGAGCCCCAGGACCAGCGGAAGCATCCGGAGCCCCAGGACCAGCGGAAGCATCCAGAGCCCCAGGACCAACGGAAGCATCCAGAGCCCCAGGACCAACGGAAGCATCCAGAGCCCCAGGACCAACGGAAGCATCCGGAGCCCCAGGACCAGCGGAAGCATCCGGAGCCCCAGGACCAGCGGAAGCATCCGGAGCCCCAGGACCAGCGGAAGCTTCCGGAGCCCCAGGACCAGCGGAAGCATCCGGAGCCCCAGGACCAGCGGAAGCATCCGGAGCCCCAGGACCAGCGGAAGCAGAACAGCCCCCATAACATCAAAGATCCACCACCATATTCCACAGTAGGTAATGGGGTTATTCTCTGCATATGCATCATTCTTTCGAAGCCAAACCCATCGATGGTGTGTGTGGATCTTTACAGTAGTCGGTTGTTTTCAATGAAGAGCCTTTTGACACAGAGGAGTTGTTTAATTGTTGATTTGGAGGCATGGTGAAGATGGCCCTTCCAGAACCATCTTCCTTACTGTGGGGACAAGATACACATGCTTCCAATACCAGGCAGGTTTACCACTGTTCTGAGGGGTTTAAAAGGTACCAATACCAGGCAGGTTTACCACTGTACCAATACCATGCAGGTTTACCATTGTACCAATACCAGGCAGGTTTACCACTGTACCAATACCAGGCAGGTTTACCACTGTACCAATACCAGGCAGGTTTACCACTGTATCAATACCAGGCAGGTTTACTACTGTACCAATACCAGGCAGGTTTACCACTGTACCAATACCAGGCAGGTTTACCACTGTACCAATACCAGGCAGGTTTACCACTGTACCAATACCAGGCAGGTTTACCACTGTACCAATACCAGGCAGGTTTACCACTGTATCAATACCAGGCAGGTTTACCACTGTACCAATACCAGGCAGGTTTACCACTGTACCAATACCAGGCAGGTTTACCACTGTACCAATACCAGGCAGGTTTACCACTGTATCAATACCAGGCAGGTTTACCACTGTACCAATACCAGGCAGGTTTACCACTGTACCAATACCAGGCAGGTTTACCACTGTACCAATACCAGGCAGGTTTACCACTGTACCAATACCAGGCAGGTTTACCACTGTACCAATACCAGGCAGGTTTACCACTGTACCAATACCAGGCAGGTTTACCACTGTACCAATACCAGGCAGGTTTACCACTGTTCTGAGGGGTTTAAAAAGTACCAATACCAGGCAGGTTTACCACTGTACCAATACCAGGCAGGTTTACCACTGTATCAATACCAGGCAGGTTTACCACTGTATCAATACCAGGCAGGTTTACCACTGTATCAATATCAGGCAGGTTTACCACTGTACCAATACCAGGCAGGTTTACCACTGTACCAATACCAGGCAGGTTTACCACTGTTCCAATACCAGGCAGGTTTACCACTGTATCAATACCAGGCAGGTTTACCACTGTATCAATACCAGGCAGGTTTACCACTGTACCAATACCAGGCAGGTTTACCACTGTTCTGAGGGGTTTAAAAAGTACCAATACCAGGCAGGTTTACCACTGTACCAATACCAGGCAGGTTTACCACTGTATCAATACCAGGCAGGTTTACCACTGTATCAATACCAGGCAGGTTTACCACTGTATCAATACCAGGCAGGTTTACCACTGTACCAATACCAGGCAGGTTTACCACTGTACCAATACCAGGCAGGTTTACCACTGTTGTGAGGGGTTTAAAACATATTAATTGTTTCCCTAAGTGGTATATTTAATTATTCACAATTTTTTTGTACCCATTTCCTGTTTGATTTTACGGTCAACAACCAGGTGATGACATCATAACGTGTCTCTTTTTGGTTGTGAGCTATTGGTGTTTTCCCATGTTGATGGTGGCGAAGGGATTTGACACACGTTTTACCCCATTGTTTTACCTCATTGTTTTACCCCAGTGTTTTACCCCAGTGTTTTACCCCATTGTTTTACCTCATTGTTTTACCCCATTGTTTTACCTCATTGTTTTACCCCATTGTTTTACCCCATTCTTTTACCTCATTGTTTTACCCCATTGTTTTACCTCATTGTTTTACCTCATTGTTTTACCTCATTTTTTTACCCCATTGTTATACCTCATTGTTTTACCTCATTGTTATACCTCATTGTTTTACCTCATTGTTTTACCCCATTGTTATACCTCATTGTTATACCTCATTGTTTTACCTCATTGTTTTACCCCATTGTTATACCTCATTGTTTTACCCCATTGTTTTACCCCATTGTTATACCTCATTGTTTTACCCCATTGTTTTACCTCGTTGTTTTACCTCATTGTTTTACCCCATTGTTTTACCCCATTGTTATACCTCATTGTTTTACCTCATTGTTTTACCCCATTGTTATACCTCATTGTTTTACTCCATTGTTATACCTCATTGTTTTACCACATTGTTTTACCCCATTGTTTTACCTCATTGTTTTACCTCATTGTTTTACTCCATTGTTATACCTCATTGTTTTACCCCATTGTTTTACCCCATTGTTTTACCTCATTGTTTTACCACATTGTTTTACCCCATAGTTTTACCCCATTGTTTTACCCCATTGTTATACCTCATTGTTTTACCTCATTGTTTTACCCCATTGTTTTACCTCATTGTTTTACCCCATTTTTTTACCCCATTGTTTTACCCCAGTGGCGCAGGAAGCCATGGAAGGACACGATACAGTCCCTTAAACTGAGATGAACTGAGCAACGTAGAATGTGAATAGAATTTACCTTTTTTTTTTTTGTGCATTCGATATAGCTCAGTATTTGTAATTTATTTTATACAGTCTTTTTTGCTCAAAGGGTGCCAATAATTTCAGACCTTACTCTGAGTGTATAAAACCGGAGGAACACCTTCCTGATATTGAGTTGTTCCTGCCACCCTCCTTTTGCCCCCAGAACAGCCTCATCGGGGCCATGGACTCTACAAGGTGTGGAAAGCGTTCCACAGAGATGCTGGTCTAATGTTGACTGCAAGGCTTCCTACAGTTGTGTCCAGTTGGCTGGATGTCCTTTGGGTGGGAGACTATTATTGGTACACATTGGAAACTGTTGAGCGTGAAAAACCCAGCAGCGTTGCAGTTCTTGACACACACAAACCGCTGTCCCTGGCACCTACTACCATAACACACACAATAACACATTGACAACAACACATACACAACAACACACACACAATAACACATTCACAACAACACATATACAACAACACACACACAATAACACACACACAACAACACATACACAATAACACATTCACAACAACACATACACAACAACACACACACAATAACACATTCACAACAACACATACACAACAACACACACACAATAACACATTCACAACAACACATACACAACAACACACACACAATAACACATACAAACACAACAGCACATACACAATAACACATTCACAACACATACACAGTAGCACATTCACAACACATACACAATAACACATTCACAATAACACATACACAACAACACATACACAATAACACATTCACAATAACACATTCACAACAACACATACACAACAACACACACACAACAACACACACACAATAACACATACACAATAACACACACAACAACACATACACAATAACACATTCACAATAACACATTCACAACAACACATACACAACAACACACACACAACAACACATTCACAACAACACATACACAACAATACATACACAATAACACACACAACAACACATACACAACAACACACACACAATAACACAAACACAATAACACAAACACAACAACACATACACAATAACACACACACAACAACACATACACAATAACACACACAACAACACATACACAACAACACACACACAATAACACATTCACAACAACACATACACAACAACACATACACAATAACACACACACAACAACACATACACAATAACACACACAACAACACACACACAATAACACATTCACAACAACACATACACAATAACACACACAACAACACATACACAATAACACAAACACAATAACACAAACACAATAACACACACACAATAACACACACAACAACACATACACAATAACACATTCACAACAACACATACACAATAACACAAACACAATAACACACACACAATAACACATACACAACAACACAAATACAATCCATGTCTCAATTGTCTCAAGGCTTATAATGTCTTCTATAACCTGTCTCCTGATGTCTTCTATAACCTGTCTCCTGATGTCTTCTATAACCTGTCTCCTAATGTCTTCTATAACCTGTCTCCTGATGTCTTCTATAACCTGTCTCCTGATGTCTTCTATAACCTGTCTCCTGATGTCTTCTTTAACCTGTCTCCTGATGTCTTCTATAACCTGTCTCCTGATGTCTTCTATAACCTGTCTCCTGATGTCTTCTATAACCTGTCTCCTGATGTCTTCTATAACCTGTCTCCTGATGTCTTCTATAACCTGTCTCCTGATGTCTTCTATAACCTGTCTCCTGATGTCTTCTATAACCTGTCTCCTGATGTCTTCTATAACCTGTCTCCTGATGTCTTCTTTAACTCGTCTCCTGATGTCTTCTATAACCTGTCTCCTGATGTCTTCTATAACCTGTCTCCTGATGTCTTCTTTAACTCGTCTCCTGATGTCTTCTATAACCTGTCTCCTGATGTCTTCTATAACCTGTCATATAATCTGTCATGGAAAGAGCAGGTGTTCTTAATGTTTTGTTCACTCAGTGTATGTGGCTGTAATATCTGACCTGAGTGGTGACCTGTGTTGGCTTGACTCTGGTATATCTGTAGCAGGTGTTCTTAATGTTTTGCATGGGGGTTTTAGTAACAGTCTGATTCAGTCTCCTTGTAGGGACACTTATAAATGAGGCCTAATTAAAAACAGGGAGTTCTCTGGTTCCCGGGTTCATTTGGATCACCAAAGTACCACGGTCTACATTACGGTGAGGTCAATGACTAATGTAGCTCAGTGGGAAGCATAGCTTTATGGAATGGGAGATTGAGGGGTATCCCCCCCCAGCCAAGAGGAAGTCTACGGGAATCCCATCTCACCGCTTAGTGAGACTGAAATAGGACGAGGGATGACAGATAGGATGAGGTATGTCTTAAAGATGTCTCAGGATGAGTTATGTCTTAAATGGATCTTTCTCAGGGGAGGTCGAAAGGGCAGACGAGGGCGGGGCCAAATCCCTGACGGACACCTTCTGGAAGCTGCCTGAAGTGGGTGGAGCTAGCTGAGCCTCCCTTGACCTTAAAGGGATAGTCCCACTCCAGAATGAAACTCCTATTAATTTGGTGAGTCTATGTTCTATGAGTGGGTCTAATAACAATCGTCGTCATGATTGTACCTTCGAAGTGGTCCGTCTGTGAAAACAGGAAATCGTTTATGTTGTGCCGCATCTTCACGATAAGGTTCTCTTCGCTGGAGAAAACTAACTGTTAAAACAACGACGCACAGATCACCAAATCAGCCAATAGATAGTATGACATACTGGTTTAGGACCCATCCATCGGTCTATATCGTCATGACAAGGTGTGTAATTTCACTTAGATGTTCTCTCACACCAAATTATTCAACTTAGTTTTTCCCTCCAACTGTTTCATCATCGCAGTGCCACTTTCTCTTCTCCCCACTCTGACCTGTGTTTAAGGTCAAAAAGGGGCCGTCGCCGTAGCAACGTCAGAGCCCACACACACTGCAAAGCAGACGTCGCCGTAGTAACGTCAGAGCCCACACACACTGCAAAGCAGATGTCGCCGTAGCAACGTCAGAGCCCACACACACTGCAAAGCAGACGTCGCCGTAGCAACGTCAGAGCCCACACACACTGCAAAGCAGACGTCGCCGTAGCAACGTCAGAGCCCACACACACTGCAAAGCAGATGTCGCCGTAGCAACGTCAGAGCCCACACACACTGCAAAGCAGACGTCGCCGTAGCAACGTCAGAGCCCACACACACTGCAAAGCAGACGATATGCATCTTGAACACCGGTGAGGTTGTAGACTCCTTAAATTGATCGTTCCGTTTGTTTAGGAGATTTGACAGCAAGCTAGCTGCTTCACGTGCTGACATCACCCGTGGTATTATTGTGTGAAAGGTACGTTTGCTAGCCCAGAGAGATAGCAAAGCATTGTGGGTTTTGTAGTTGACTGGAGCTGCAACAGATGTCCACATGTTGCTACCAACCTTATTAAAGTGACAACATGAAACATGTTATATGAGTTCTATTTAACACTGTAAATATTAAATTGTGTATTGAAGTGTTCCTGTAGTCTTGTACTATGTGGGTACTGTGAGACCAAACGCCAACTTAAGACAAAGATATGTGAGCATAGGAGCTCCAATTACAACCATGATGGAAAATCACCTGTTGCCAGGCATTTCAACAGCCATAATCATGATGGAAAATCACCTGTTGCCAGGCATTTCAACAGCCATAATCATGATGGAAAATCACCTGTTGCCAGGCATTTCAACAGCCATAATCATGATGAAAAAATCACCTGTTGCCAGGCATTTCAACAGCCAGAATCATGATGGAAAATCACCTGTTGCCAGGCATTTCAACAGCCATAATCATGCTGGAAAATCACCTGTTGCCAGGCATTTCAACAGCCATAATCATGAACTAAGTACCTTACTTTATACGGCCGTTGAATTGGTGAAGGCGCCACCTAGTGGAGGAGATGGGGATAATTTACTTCTCCAAGGAGAGACACATTGGTTAGATCGCTTGATCACTCTAGCAGTTCTCAATGAGGAATGCTCTTTTTCTAGTATGTTCTAAATAGACCAAAAATGTAGGTAATGACATCATAATGACCGGTAATGACATCATAATGACCAGTAATGACATCATAATGACAGGGAATGACATCATAATGACCGGTAATGACATCATAATGAATGAATGAAGACATTTTTTATTTAATTTGGAACATTTTCTATAATTGTTATTTTACTTTTGAAGATGTGCTGTTGGTTGTGTAGATTGGTAGGAAAGACATTCAATGTAATAAATGTTTTGATATGTTTAAGGCAGCAAAACGTCAACGTGTAGACTTTTACTAGAAACTTTATATATTCAAAACAAATTATATTTGAATACAGAATGGAACAAGACAGCAAAGTACATACTTTTATAATATTATCAATACAAACTACATGTAACAACTAAGTACTAGAAAGTACTAGAAAGTAACAATAAAGTACTAGATATAGCAGGTAAGTATTGAGTAGAACATCAAACATCAACAACTGACATCATCCGTAGTCCATCCACATCCATTATCATTAGCCAAGATATCCGCCTTCTGTCTTCAAGCATTTCTCAGAGGAAGAAGGGACAGGACGTCTTGGTTACATTTAGCATAGTCTGCAGGATGTTAACTAGTCCTTTGTCTTCCCTAATCCCTACCTTTTACACATGGGCATAAACCTCTCCCATCTCAACCAGCAGGGTGGTGTTGAAGGTGATCCTCTGTCTCTCTGCATGTGGCCTTGAAGATCTTAACCTCTCCCATCTCAGCCAGCAGGGTGGTGTTGAAGGTGGTCCTCTGTCTCTCTGCATGTGGCCTTGAAGATCTTAACCTCTCCCATCTCAGCCAGCAGGGTGGTGTTGAAGGTGATCCTCTGTCTCTCTACATGTGGCCTTGAAGATCTTAACCTCTCCCATCTCAGCCAGCAGGGTGGTGTTGAAGGTGTTCTTGAAGTCCTCAGTGAATAACAGGTCTGTGGGAAAGCGGACCTTGTTGGCCCAGATCAGAGTGGTTCCTAAGGGAAATAAAATGAGTTGTTTAAGGCTTTCATGTCTTACATTCTGGGATTTGTTGTACTTTAAACTGTTCAATGAATCTATCAATGAATCAACTGTTCATCCAACAAATTAACCAATCAACCAACCAACCAACCAATTAACCAATCAACAAATCAATAATTTAACAAATCAACCAATCAATCAATAAACCAATCAATAATTTAACCAATTAACCAATCAACTAATCAATAAACCAATCAACTAATCAACCAATCAACTAATCAACCAATCAATCAACCATTCAGTCAATCAACCAATCAATTAATCAACCAATCAGTTAATCAATCAACCAATAACTCTATCAACCAATCAGTCAATCAATCAATCAATCAATCAACTATCCATCCAACCAACCAATCAACTAATCAATAATTTAACAAATCAACCAATCAATAATTTAACCAATCAACCAATCAATGAATAAATCAACCAATCAA
This sequence comes from Oncorhynchus clarkii lewisi, assembly GCF_045791955.1. Lineage (NCBI taxonomy): Eukaryota > Metazoa > Chordata > Actinopteri > Salmoniformes > Salmonidae > Oncorhynchus > Oncorhynchus clarkii. Next base: position 7,886,466 of record NC_092164.1, read on the forward strand.
ATAATCAATCAATTAACCAATCAATTAATTAATCAACCAATCAACCATTCAACAAATCAACCAATCAATTAATACATCAATCAATCAGTCAATATAACAATCAATCAATCAACCTGGACGGCAGAAGTATCTCATGGTGAACAGCAGCTCTTCCAGGTAGTCATGGTGATACACCACGTCAGCCGCCAGCACGTAGTCATAGCGATAGACAGATCTGGGGTAGGTGCGTTCCACGTCAGGACCCCAGGACAGAGCTGCAGCTTGGGGAGTGTACCTACAGCGCCCTCTTGTGTTACGGAGCAGGTTGGCTCTCAGGTTACCTATGATCTCTGGTAGGTCTGTAGCTGTGACCCAGGCACCTGGGGACAGGAAGCACTCTGTTATTCAACTAACAGACACACAGGTGGCCAGTACCAAATCAACCCCTAGCCACTAGTTGTCTAGTCGCCGAGGACACTTCATGCAGATCTGAAAAGATTGGATAGGTGTAAGTGGTATAGAATGCCGGGACTTCCTCCACCTAGCTAGGACCTCCTCCACCTTGATAGGACCTTGCTAGGACCTCCTCCACCTTGATAGGACCTCCTCCACCTTGATAGGACCTCCTCCACCTTGATAAGACCTCCTCCGCCTTGCTTGCAACCTTAATAGGACCTCCTCCACTTTGATAGGACCTCCTCCACCTTGATAGGACCTCCTCCACCTTGATAGGACCTCCTCCACCTTGATAGGACCTCCTCTGCCTTGATAGGACCTCCTCCGCCTTGATAGGACCTCCTCCGCCTTCCTTGCCACCTTGATAGGACCTCCTCCACCTTGCTAGCCACCTTGATAGGACCTCCTCCAACTTGATAGGACCTCCTCCACCTTGCTAGGACCTCCTCCACCTTGATAGGACCTCCTCCACCTTGATAGGTCCTCCTCCACCATGATAGGACCTCCTCCACCTTGCTTTTTACCTTGATAGGACCTCATCCACCTTGCTAAGACCTCCTCCACCTTGATAGGACCTCCTCCACCTTGATAGGACCTCCTCCACCTTGATAGGACCTCCTCCACCTTGATAGGACCTCATCCACCTTGCTAGGACCTCCTCCACCTAGCTAGGACCTCCTCCACCTAGCTAGGACCTCCTCCACCTTGATAGGACCTCCTCCACCTTGATAGGACCTCCTCCACCTTGATAGGACCTCCACCTTGACAGGACCTCCTCCACCTTGATAGGACCTCCTCCACCTTGCTAGCCACCTTGGTAGGACCTCCTCCACCTTGACAGGACCTCCTCCACCTTGATAGGACCTCCTCCACCTTGACAGGACATCCTCCACCTTGCTAGCCACCTTGATAGGACCTCCTCCACCTTGATAGGACCTCCTCCACCTTGGTAGCCACCCCGACAGGACCTCCTCCACCTTGCTAGCCACCTTGATAGGCTAGGTAAAAATGTTGCCATATTTCTTACACCTCTCTGATCTTCTCAGATGTACAATATGAATAAATGTAATGCCCAGACTCACCTAGGAGTGTGGCTACAATAGACACTAGGCCAGGACCTGCTCCTAGCTCCAGCACTGCCTTGTCCACCAGGTTCAACTGCTCAACGTTGGTCTCTAGGTAGTGACACAGAGCCAACGCCTGCAGGCAACCAGAGTTACTATAGAAACCATCATTATAGTTGTTAGAACTTCAACCATTGTTACTATAGAAACCATCATTATAGTTGTTAGAACTTCATTAATCATCGTCCTTCCATCCACACTGTGAAAAAATTAACCAATCACCATCCTCCATCCACACTGTGAAATATTTAACCAATCACCATCCTCCATCCACACTGTGAAATATTTAACCAATCACCATCCTCCATCCACACTTAATCAGCGTTATTCTGTGAGTTCATTGGACTTCAAAAGGAAAATAATTTGAGCTACTTTGTTAAGTTCTCGAAGTGAGTAACTTAATACCACATCCATCCTTATCATACTTCCCAGCATGCTCTATTGTAGGTTGATTTTAATACCTGTGTTTGTGCATATACATTGATTGATTCATCTTATACAAACATAAATAACACACATGTTTCTAAACTAATTAGAAGTTGGACTTATTGCACCTGTTACTGAGACGTCTGTTTGAGTTCATATGATTTAGGAAGTCTTTAGGAAGAATGAATTTTCCTGCCCTGGCAGTCATTCTTATGCAGGGAGATTAAAGGTTCCAACTGTTGGATCTTCTGGCTGGATTACAATAATAATTACAGCAAGCCAGAATAATGTGACTTGCAGGCCTGATGTGGTCTGTAAACCAGAAGTTTCAGACCACTGTTTTATCTCCCTCCTTACTTCCATCCTAATCGCCATCACTGCTATCATTGTTATCTATGAATGTCATGTTAAATAGTAGACTGACTCACTGCTATCATTGTTATCTATGAATGTCATGTTAAATAGTAGACTGACTCACTGCTATCATTGTTATCTATGAATGTCATGTTCAATAGTAGACTGACTCACCGCTGGCCAGATGACAGCACCGTAAGAGTCCAAGGCCTCAAAGATGCTGATCTCCTCTCCTACGTAGCAAAACACCTCTTTACCAAACGTGGAGTAGGTAGTGGGGGCCCAGGCCTGCTCCTTCTGCTGCTGGGGTTCAGTCTCCTTGGCTTTGTCATCTGATTCCTCCTCACTGTCTATCACTGTTGTCTCGCTATTATCTTCCTCCGCTTCATCTTCCTCCTCATCATCATCGTTCTCGTCCTCCTCATCTTTCTTCTCGTCTTCCGTTTCCTTCTCTTCTTTCATGATCACAGTCTTCTCCTCCTCTTGGTGAGGTGTGCATAAAGGATCCATCTGCACTGATAAATTACAATGTTACTTCCTCTGCACTGATATATAGTGTCGTAGCTGATGTTGCGTTGATACCTTGGCTTCTAATGGTACAGTCAGCCCTCTCTTCAGGCTCAGTCTCTCCCACACTTTGTAAACACAGCGTCTCTTCAGGCTCAGTCTCTCCCACACTTTGTAAACAAAGCGGCCAACACTTGAGTTTTATCTCCCCTCCCTAACTTCACCCCTGCCTTTCTTCACTCCTCCCTGCACCCTGTTTGGTAACAACATATGTTTTGCTGCTCACAGCCTGTCACAGGCTACCCACTGTAATGACACCCTGACCCCTTCCCCACCCCTCTAGCCTGGATCATCCCCATACGGACGGCCTCACAGAGAACTATGTTGCACTAAATGCACCGTCAACCAAATAATGGAACTAACATCTCACCCAAAATAACATCTCAGTCATTACACTCCTCATATTCTCATCTCAGTCAATACACTCCTCATATTTTCATCTCAGTCAATACACTCCTCATATTCTCATCTCAGTCAACACACTCCTCATATTCTCATCTCAGTCAACACACTCCTCATATTCTCATCTCAGTCAACACACTCCTCATATTCTCATCTCAGTCAACACACTCCTCATATTCTCATCTCAGTCAACACACTCCTCATATTCTTTCCTGCATTGAAAAATACAGCGTGAGCGGCTATTCTGACTCTATTCTGGCTCCATTCTGGCTCTATTCTGACTCTATTCTGGTTCTATTCTGGTTCTATTCTGGATCTATTCTGGCTCTATTCTAGCTCTATTCTGGCTCTATTCTGGCTCTATTCTGGATCTATTCTGGCTCTATTCTGACTCTATTCTGGCTCTATTCTAGCTCTATTCTGGCTCTATTCTAGCTCTAGTCTGACTCTCTTCTAGCTCTATTCTAGCTCTATTCTGGCTCTATTCTAGCTCTATTCTGACTCTCTTCTAGCTCTATTCTAGCTCTGTTCTAGCTCTATTCTGGCTCTATTCTGACTCTATTCTGGCTCTATTCTAGCTCTATTCTGGCTCTATTCTAGCTCTGTTCTGGCCCATGTTGACTCCAATGCTTCCCACAGTTGTGTCAAGTTGGCTGGATGTCCTTTGGATGGTGGACCATTCTTGACACAGAAAAATGTTGATTGTGAAAACCCCAGCAGCTTTGCAGTTCTTGACACAAACCGCCTGGTACCTACTACTACACATTGAAGTGAATTTGGGATCTTTCACCTGGATTAAACTGGTCAGTGTCTGTCATGGAAAGAGCAGGTGTTCAATGTATGTGGCTGTAATATCTGACCTGAGTGGTGACCTGTGTTGTCTTGACTCTGGTATATCTGTAGCAGGTGTTCAGTGTATGTGGCTGTAATATCTGACCTGAGTGGTGACCTGTGTTGTCTTGACTCTGGTATATCTGTAGCAGGTGTTCTTAATGTTTTGTTCACTCAGTGTATGTGGCTGTAATATCTGACCTGAGTGGTGACCTGTGTTGTCTTGACTCTGGTATATCTGTAGCAGGTGTTTAGTGTATGTGGCTGTAATATCTGACCTGAGTGGTGACCTGTGTTGTCTTGACTCTGGTATATCTGTAGCAGGTGTTCAGTGTATGTGGCTGTAATATCTGACCTGAGTGGTGACCTGTGTTGTCTTGACTCTGGTATATCTGTAGCAGGTGTTCTTAATGTTTTGTTCACTCAGTGTATGTGGCTGTAATATCTGACCTGAGTGGTGACCTGTGTTGGCTTGACTCTGGTATATCTGGAGCAGGTTTAGTAACAGTCTTAACCTCTGGGTCTGATTTAGTCTCCTTGTAGGGACACTTAGAAATGAGGCCTAATTAAAAACAGGGAGTTCTCTGGTTCCCGGGTTTGCTTGGATCACCAAAATACCACTGTCTCAAGTTTGACTGATGCCAAGCTTGAGGAATCCACTTGGTCAACTTTACTTGGCCATCGTCCTTCTCCTATCAATACATATTGGATATCGCCAACAAATGACAGAGTCAAATCAGTATATATATATTTACCCCTTTTTCTCCCCAATTAATTGGTAGTTACAGTCCTCTGAAACATGCCCCAACCGCACTGCTTCTTGACACATTGCCCACTTAACCCGGAAGTCAACAGCACCAATGTGTCGGAGGAAACGCCGTACACCTGGCGATTGTCTCAGTGTGCGCTGCGCCCGGCCCACCACAAGAGTCGCTAGTGAGCAATGGGACGAGGACATCCCTGCCGGACAAACCCTCCCCTAACCCGGACGACGCTGGGCCAATTGTGCACCGCCCAATGGGTCTCCCGGTCGCGGCTGGCTGCAACTGAACCTGGACTCCATAGCTTCACCAGAGGACAGGGGTAACAGAATAGGGCTGTCTGCTAGCTGATCTACCCTCATAGATCCACCAGAGGACAGGGGTAACAGAATAGGGCTGTCTGCTAGCTGATCTACCCTCATAGATCCACCAGAGGACAGGGGTAACAGAATAGGGCTGTCTGCTAGCTGATCTGCCCTCATAGATCCACCAGAGGACAGGGGTAACAGAATAGGGCTTTCTGCTAGCTGATCTACCCTCATAGATCCACCAGAGGACAGGGGTAACAGAATAGGGCTGTCTGCTAGCTGCTCTACCCTCATAGATCCACCAGAGGACAGGGGTAACAGAATATGTCTTTCTGCAGTGCAATCTCATATGTCAGACCCCGGGCAGACCCCAAGACAGGTCATCAGGGGGGATTTGTAACTCTGACCTCCCATTAAAAACTGTTTTGATTTCGTCAGCGTTTGGCCTGGCTAAGAGAATTTGACCTGAATACGCCAGCTCTCGGGTTTCTGATATGACCGTTAAAACCAAATCTAATCCAGCCTGAAACCCTTTTGTCAGAGGTCCTTGGTATGCCCCTGCCTCTGCCCTACATAGCTCGGTATGAGGGGTCTGATGAGGGGGACAGGGCCAAAGGAAATGGCTGGTCCACAGAGAGAGGGAGTGATGTCAGTGTCTGATTCTGTTGTGGTATTGTTGTACTGTGACCTTTTATAATTATTTTGACTTGGTAACCAATAGCAAGCCATTTCTAGATTTAACCTATCATAGAGGGCAGAGGTTGCCGGGGGAACTGATTCAAATGGCAGCTTGGAGGCAACCCCCATTCCAGTATGTTGTTGTGGTATTGTTGTACTGTGACCAACCTCCATTGTAGTGTTATGGGGGGGGGGGGGGGGGGATCTGGTGTTGTAGTGTTATGGGGGGGGGGGGGGGGGGGGGGGGTATGTTTAGTTGTTGTAGGGGGTCTGGTGTTGTAGTGTTATGGGGGGGGGGGGGGGGTATGTTTAGTTGTGGTAGGGGGCCTGGTGTTGTAGTGTTATGGGGGGGGGGGGGTATGTTTAGTTGTGGTAGGGGGCCTGGTGTTGTAGTGTTATGGGGGGGGGGGTATGTTTAGTTGTGGTAGGGGATCTGGTGTTGTAGTGTTATGGGGGGGGGTATGTTTAGTTGTGGTAGGGGGTCTGGTGTTGTAGTGTTATGGGGGGGGGGGGGTATGTTTAGTTGTGGTAGGGGGTCTGGTGTTGTAGTGTTATGGGGGGGGTATGTTTAGTTGTGGTAGGGGGTCTGGTGTTGTAGTGTTATGGGGGGGGTATGTTTAGTTGTGGTAGGGGGTCTGGTGTTGTAGTGTTATGGGGGGGGGGGGGGTATGTTTAGTTGTGGTAGGGGGCCTGGTGTTGTAGTGTTATGGGGGGGGGGGTATGTTTAGTTGTGGTAGGGGGTCTGGTGTTGTAGTGTTATGGGGGTATGTTTAGTTGTGGTAGGGGGCCTGGTGTTGTAGTGTTATGGGGGGGGTATGTTTAGTTGTGGTAGGGGGCCTGGTGTTGTAGTGTTATGGGGGGGGGGGGGTATGTTTAGTTGTGGTAGGGGGTCTGGTGTTGTAGTGTTATGGGGGGGGTATGTTTAGTTGTGGTAGGGGGTCTGGTGTTGTAGTGTTATGGGGGGGGTATGTTTAGTTGTGGTAGGGGGTCTGGTGTTGTAGTGTTATGGGGGGGGGGGTATGTTTAGTTGTGGTAGGGGGTCTGGTGTTGTAGTGTTATGGGGGGCTGGGGGGTATGTTTAGTTGTGGTAGGGGGTCTGGTGTTGTAGTGTTATGGGGGGGGTATGTTTAGTTGTGGTAGGGGGTCTGGTGTTGTAGTGTTATGGGGGGGGGGTATGTTTAGTTGTGGTAGGGGGTCTGGTGTTGTAGTGTTATGGGGGGGGGGTATGTTTAGTTGTGGTAGGGGGTCTGGTGTTGTAGTGTTATGGGGGGGGGGTATGTTTAGTTGTGGTAGGGGGCCTGGTGTTGTAGTGTTATGGGGGGGGGGGTATGTTTAGTTGTGGTAGGGGGTCTGGTGTTGTAGTGTTATGGGGGGGGGTATGTTTAGTTGTGGTAGGGGGTCTGGTGTTGTAGTGTTATGGGGGGGGGGGTATGTTTAGTTGTGGTAGGGGGTCTGGCGTTGTAGTGTTATGGGGGGGGGTATGTTTAGTTGTGGTAGGGGGTCTGGTGTTGTAGTGTTATGGGGGGGGGGGTATGTTTAGTTGTGGTAGGGGGTCTGGTGTTGTAGTGTTATGGGGGGGGGGGGTATGTTTAGTTGTGGTAGGGGGTCTGGTGTTGTAGTGTTATGGGGGGGGTATGTTTAGTTGTGGTAGGGGGTCTGGTGTTGTAGTGTTATGGGGGGGGTATGTTTAGTTGTGGTAGGGGGTCTGGTGTTGTAGTGTTATGGGGGGGGGGGGGTATGTTTAGTTGTGGTAGGGGGCCTGGTGTTGTAGTGTTATGGGGGGGGGGGTATGTTTAGTTGTGGTAGGGGGTCTGGTGTTGTAGTGTTATGGGGGGTATGTTTAGTTGTGGTAGGGGGCCTGGTGTTGTAGTGTTATGGGGGGGGTATGTTTAGTTGTGGTAGGGGGCCTGGTGTTGTAGTGTTATGGGGGGGGGGGGTATGTTTAGTTGTGGTAGGGGGTCTGGTGTTGTAGTGTTATGGGGGGGGTATGTTTAGTTGTGGTAGGGGGTCTGGTGTTGTAGTGTTATGGGGGGGGTATGTTTAGTTGTGGTAGGGGGTCTGGTGTTGTAGTGTTATGGGGGGGGGGGTATGTTTAGTTGTGGTAGGGGGTCTGGTGTTGTAGTGTTATGGGGGGCTGGGGGGTATGTTTAGTTGTGGTAGGGGGTCTGGTGTTGTAGTGTTATGGGGGGGGTATGTTTAGTTGTGGTAGGGGGTCTGGTGTTGTAGTGTTATGGGGGGGGGGTATGTTTAGTTGTGGTAGGGGGTCTGGTGTTGTAGTGTTATGGGGGGGGGGTATGTTTAGTTGTGGTAGGGGGTCTGGTGTTGTAGTGTTATGGGGGGGGGGTATGTTTAGTTGTGGTAGGGGGCCTGGTGTTGTAGTGTTATGGGGGGGGGGGTATGTTTAGTTGTGGTAGGGGGTCTGGTGTTGTAGTGTTATGGGGGGGGGTATGTTTAGTTGTGGTAGGGGGTCTGGTGTTGTAGTGTTATGGGGGGGGGGGTATGTTTAGTTGTGGTAGGGGGTCTGGCGTTGTAGTGTTATGGGGGGGGGTATGTTTAGTTGTGGTAGGGGGTCTGGTGTTGTAGTGTTATGGGGGGGGGGGTATGTTTAGTTGTGGTAGGGGGTCTGGTGTTGTAGTGTTATGGGGGGGGGGTATGTTTAGTTGTGGTAGGGGGTCTGGTGTTGTAGTGTTATGGGGGGGGGGTATGTTTAGTTGTGGTAGGGGGTCTGGTGTTGTAGTGTTATGGGGGGTATGTTTAGTTGTGGTAGGGGGTCTGGTGTTGTAGTGTTATGGGGGGGGGGTATGTTTAGTTGTGGTAGGGGGTCTGGTGTTGTAGTGTTATGGGGGGGGGTATGTTTAGTTGTGGTAGGGGGTCTGGTGTTGTAGTGTTATGGGGGGGGTATGTTTAGTTGTGGTAGGGGGTCTGGTGTTGTAGTGTTATGGGGGGGGGGGGGTATGTTTAGTTGTGGTAGGGGGTCTGGTGTTGTAGTGTTATGGGGGGTATGTTTAGTTGTGGTAGGGGGTCTGGTGTTGTAGTGTTATGGGGGGGGTATGTTTAGTTGTGGTAGGGGGTCTGGTGTTGTAGTGTTATGGGGGGGGGGGGTATGTTTAGTTGTGGTAGGGGGTCTGGTGTTGTACTGTTATGGGGGGGGTAGGTTTAGTTGTGGTAGGGGGTCTGGTGTTGTAGTGTTATGGGGGGGTATGTTTAGTTGTGGTAGGGGGTCTGGTGTTGTAGTGTTATGGGGGGGGGTGGTATGTTTAGTTGTGGTAGGGGGTCTGGTGTTGTAGTGTTATGGGGGGGGGGGTATGTTTAGTTGTGGTAGGGGGTCTGGTGTTGTAGTGTTATGGGGGGGGGGGTATGTTTAGTTGTGGTAGGGGGTCTGGTGTTGTAGTGTTATGGGGGGGGGGTATGTTTAGTTGTGGTAGGGGGTCTGGTGTTGTAGTGTTATGGGGGGGGGGGGGTATGTTTAGTTGTGGTAGGGGGTCTGGTGTTGTAGTGTTATGGGGGGGGTATGTTTAGTTGTGGTAGGGGGTCTGGTGTTGTAGTGTTATGGGGGGGGGGGGTATGTTTAGTTGTGTTAGGGGGTCTGGTGTTGTAGTGTTATGGGGGGGGGGTATGTTTAGTTGTGGTAGGGGGTCTGGTGTTGTAGTGTTATGGGGGGGGGGGTATGTTTATTTGTGGTAGGGGGTCTGGTGTTGTAGTGTTATGGGGGGGGGGGGGTATGTTTAGTTGTGGTAGGGGGTCTGGTGTTGTAGTGTTATAGGGGGGGTATGTTTAGTTGCGGTAGGGGGTCTGGTGTTGTAGTGTTATGGGGGGGGGGTATGTTTAGTTGTGGTAGGGGGTCTGGTGTTGTAGTGTTATGGGGAGGGGGGGGTATGTTTAGTTGTGGTAGGGGGTCTGGTGTTGTAGTGTTATGGGGGGTATGTTTAGTTGTGGTAGGGGGTCTGGTGTTGTAGTGTTATGGGGGGGGGGGTATGTTTAGTTGTGGTAGGGGATCTGGTGTTGTAGTGTTATGGGGGGGTGGGGTGTATGTTTAGTTGCGGTAGGGGGTCTGGTGTTGTAGTGTTATGGGGGGGGGGGTATGTTTAGTTGTGGTAGGGGGCCTGGTGTTGTAGTGTTATGGGGGGGGGGGGGGGGGGGGGGTATGTTTAGTTGTGGTAGGGGACCTGGTGTTGTAGTGTTATGTGGGGGATATGTTTAGTTGTGGTAGGGGGTCTGGTGTTGTAGTGTTATGGGGGGGGTATGTTTAGTTGTGGTAGGGGGTCTGGTGTTGTAGTGTTATGGGGGGGGTATGTTTAGTTGTGGTAGGGGGTCTGGTGTTGTAGTGTTATGGGGGGGGGGGGGGGTCTGGTGTTGTAGTGTTATGGGGGGGCTATGTTTAGTTGTGGTAGGGGGTCTGGTGTTGTAGTGTTATGGGGGGGGGGGGTATGTTTAGTTGTGGTAGGGGGTCTGGTGTTGTAGTGTTATGGGGGGGGGGGGGGGTATGTTTAGTTGTGGTAGGGGGTCTGGTGTTGTAGTGTTATGGGGGGGGTATGTTTAGTTGTGGTAGGGGGTCTGGTGTTGTAGTGTTATGGGGGGGGGTATGTTTAGTTGTGGTAGGGGGTCTGGTGTTGTAGTGTTATGGGGGGGGTATGTTTAGTTGTGGTAGGGGGTCTGGTGTTGTAGTGTTATGGGGGGGGGTATGTTTAGTTGTGGTAGGGGGTCTGGTGTTGTAGTGTTATGGGGGGGGGGGGGGGTATGTTTAGTTGTGGTAGGGGGTCTGGTGTTGTAGTGTTATGGGGGGGGGGTATGTTTAGTTTTGGTAGGGGGCTTGGTGTTGTAGTGTTATGGGGGGGGGGGGTATGTTTAGTTGTGGTAGGGGGTCTGGTGTTGTAGTGTTATGGGGGGGGGGGGGTATGTTTAGTTGTGGTAGGGGGTCTGGTGTTGTAGTGTTATGGGGGGGGTATGTTTAGTTGTGGTAGGGGGTCTGGTGTTGTAGTGTTATGGGGGGGGTATGTTTAGTTGTGGTAGGGGGTCTGGTGTTGTAGTGTTATGGGGGGGGTATGTTTAGTTGTGGTAGGGGGTCTGGTGTTGTAGTGTTATGGGGGGGGGGGTATGTTTAGTTGTGGTAGGGGGTCTGGTGTTGTAGTGTTATGGGGGGGGGGGTATGTTTAGTTGTGGTAGGGGGTCTGGTGTTGTAGTGTTATGGGGGGGGGGGTATGTTTAGTTGTGGTAGGGGGTCTGGTGTTGTAGTGTTATGGGGGGGGGGGTATGTTTAGTTGTGGTAGGGGGTCTGGTGTTGTAGTGTTATGGGGGGGGGGGGGGTATGTTTAGTTGTGGTAGGGGGTCTGGTGTTGTAGTGTTATGGGGGGGGGGTATGTTTAGTTGTGGTAGGGGGTCTGGTGTTGTAGTGTTATGGGGGGGGGGGGGTATGTTTAGTTGTGGTAGGGGGTCTGGTGTTGTAGTGTTATGGGGGGGGGGGGGGGTATGTTTAGTTGTGGTAGGGGGCCTGGTGTTGTAGTGTTATGGGGGGGGGGGGGGTATGTTTAGTTGTGGTAGGGGGTCTGGTGTTGTAGTGTTATGGGGGGGGGGGGGGTATGTTTAGTTGTGGTAGGGGGTCTGGTGTTGTAGTGTTATGGGGGGGGGGGGTATGTTTAGTTGTGGTAGGGGGTCTGGTGTTGTAGTGTTATGGGGGGGGGGGGGGGTATGTTTAGTTGTGGTAGGGGGCCTGGTGTTGTAGTGTTATTGGCTCAGTGGGAAGTATGGGGGGGGGGGTTGGTATCCCCAGCCAAGAAGATATCACGGGAATCCCATCTCACCACATTGGAGACAGAGAGGATGAGGTATGTCTTAAGATGTCTCCGGGTGGGAAATGAGAGTCTCCATGGATCTCCCTCTGAGACCTAAAGGGCAGACGGGTCGTGCTGATGGGTGGACCATCTCACCTCAACCCCTCTCTGACCCAAATCCTTTTCTCTTCAGCAGACTGACAGATAAAACCACTTCTTATCCAGAACGATTTACAGACCAGAGGCGTTTATAATGTACTGTATTTACAGACCAGAGGTGTTTATAATGTACTGTATTTACAGACCAGAGGTGTTTATAATGTACTTTATTTCTCAGAACTATTTACAGACCAGAGGTGTTTATAATTATTATTATAGCAACACAACAGGTGAAGCAGGTCTTGTTATGTACAGCAACACAACAGGTGAAGCAGGTCTTGTTATGTACAGCAACACAACAGGTGAAGCAGGTCTTGTTATGTACAGCAACACATCAGGTGAAGCAGGTTCTTGTTATGTACAGCAACACATTAGGTGAAGCAGGTTCTTGTTATGTACAGCAACACATCAGGTGAAGCAGACACTATACATCTTCAATCAGAGATACAACTGAATAACAGAGAAAACAATAATATACTGATCTGCCCAGATGTGAAGAGAAGGAGAGTTCAAGACCCAAACATGAAGAGAGGAGAGTTCAAGGCCCAGACATGGAGGGAATGAGAGTTCAAGGCTCATACATGAAGAGAGGAGAGTTCAAGGACCAGATATGAAGAGAGGAGATTTCAAGGACCAGATATGAAGAGAGGAAAGTTCAAGGACCAGATATGAAGAGAAGGAGAGTTCAAGGCTCAGATATGAAGAGAAGGAGAGTTCAAGGCCCAGACATGAAGGGAAGGAGAGTTCAAGACCCAGACATGAAGAGGAGAGTTCAAGACCCATATATGAAGGGAAGGAGAGTTCAAGGCCCAGACATGAAGGGAAGGAGAGTTCAAGGCCCAGATATGAAGGGAAGGAGAGTTAAAGACCCAGATATGAAGGGGAGTTCATTGCCCAGACATGAAGGGAAGGAGAGTTCAAGGCCCAGACATGAAGGGAAGGAGAGTTCAAGGCCCAGACATGAAGGGAAGGAGAGTTCATGTAACCTCCGTAACGAGGACAATAAACTCCGTAAAGAGGGCAGTAAACTCCGTAAAGAGGACAGTAACCTCAGTAAAGAGGAAAGGTCTCTCCGTAAAGAGGACAGTAACCTCAGTAAAGAGGACTGTAACCTCCGTAAAGAGGACAGTAACCTCCGTAAAGAGGACAGTAACCTCCGTAAAGAGGAAAGGTCTCTCTGTAAAGAGGACAGTAACCAACGTAAAGAGGACAGTAACCTCCATAAAGAGGAAAGTAACCTCCGTAAAGAGGACAGTAACCTCCTTAAAGAGAACAGTAACCTCTGTAAAGAGAACAGTAGCCTCTGTAAAGAGAACAGTAACCTCCGCAAAGAGAACAGTAGCCTCCGTAAAGAGGACAGTAGACTCCGTAAAGAGAACAGTAACCTCTGTAAAGAGAACAGTAGCCTCTGTAAAGAGAACAGTAGCCTCTGTAAAGAGGACAGTAGCCTCTGTAAAGAGAACAGTAACCTCCGCAAAGAGGACAGTAGCCTCTGTAAAGAGGAAAGTAGCCTCTGTAAAGAGAATAGTAACCTCCGCAAAGAGGACAGTAGCCTCTGTAAAGAGGACAGTAGCCTCTGTAAAGAGAACAGTAACCTCCGCAAAGAGGACAGTAGCCTCTGTAAAGAGGACAGTAGCCTCTGTAAAGAGAACAGTAACCTCCGCAAAGAGGACAGTAGCCTCTGTAAAGAGGACAGTAGCCTCTGTAAAGAGGACAGTAGCCTCTGTAAAGAGGACAGTAGCCTCTGTAAAGAGGACAGTAGCCTCCGTAAAGAGGACAGTAACCTCCGTAAAGTGGACAGCTACAACAAAACATAAAAGGGCTCCAATAAATTATTTTCTGGGCCATGACACTACAATTTCCCCCGAAATGCTGTGGATGTCGGATCAAGGGTAAATTACCTTCAAGAGTTAAGTGTAATGCACTTCTCGAGTGTGTGTCTGGGATTCAATCAAAGAACACACATTCACATCCCCATCTCTCCATCCCCCTGCAGTGTCTCAGACTGCTTCCGTTGAGCATGGTAGTATTAAGCTGCCTCTCCAGACCGTGTCTTCCTCCCCATCTCCTTCCTCGATGCTCGGTACAGTTTGATACTGAGACTGGGCAGATCGTACAGTTCATCCAGATGGAACCTGGTCTGGAACCGTTCTACGAACTGGTTCTCTCTGTCCAGACGGAACCTCATGGCCCAGAGGATCTCCGTCCCGTCCTGACACAGGTGATCGAAGGTGTCCAAGAGTTCCGCCAGGTAGGGGTGGCAGTACACCACATCGGCAGCGAACACGTAGTCGTAGTGACAGGCAGCCTGAGGGAAGCGTTGTTCCAGCTCCTTCCCCCAGGACAGCTCAGCGACATGAGGAGCGTGTCTACAGGAACCCCTGGTGTTACGCAGTACGTTATACTGCAGGTTACTCAGCACCTCCGGCAGGTCTGTGGACGTCACCTTGGCACCTAGGAAATAAACACAAACAAACACCAGTTACCAAACAGGAAGGAGATGTCTGTCCTCTGAAGAGGGCGGCGTGACCGGATGTGCTACCTGTCCCAGACCTGCTGTTTTCAACTCTCTAGAGACAGCAGGAGCGGTAGAGATCCTCTCAATGATCGGCTATGAAAAGCCAACTGACATTTACTCCTGAGGTACTGACCTGCTGCACCCTCGACAACCACTGTGATTATTATTATTTGACCCTGCTGGTCATCTATGAACATTTGAACATCTTGGCCATGATCTATTATAATCTCCACCCGGCACAGGCAGAAGAAGACTGGCCACCCCACATAGCCTGGTTCCTCTCTAGGTTTCTTCCTAGATTCTGGCCTTTGAAAGGAGTTTTTCCTAGCCACTGTGCTTCTACACCTGCATTGCTTGCTGTTTGGGGTTTTAGGCTGGGTTTCTGTTACAGCACTTTGAGATATCAGCTGATGTACGAAGGGCTTTATAAATACATTTGATTGATTGATTGATTGATTGATTGATTGATTGGCCCGAAAAACTAAAACAAAAAAAACACACTAACGAAGAGGGTGTCTGGGGCCCCCCAGGACAGCTCAGTGATACGAGGAGGGTGTCTGGGGCCCCCCAGGACAGCTCAGTGATACGAGGAGGGTGTCTGGGGCCCCCCAGGACAGCTCAGTGATACGAGGAGGGTGTATGGGGCCCCCCAGGACAGCTCAGTGATACGAGGAGGGTGTCTGGGGCCCCCCAGGACAGCTCAGTGATACGAGGAGGGTGTCTGGGGCCCCCCAGGACAGCTCAGTGATACGAGGAGGGTGTCTGGGACCCCCCAGGACAGCTCAGTGATACGAGGAGGGTGTCTTGGGCCCCCCAGGACAGCTCAGTGATACGAGGAGGGTGTCTTGGGCCCCCGAGGACAGCTCAGTGATACGAGGAGGGTGTCTGGGACCCCCAGGACAGCTCAGTGATACGAGGAGGGTGTCTAGGGACCCCCAGGACAGCTCAGTGATACGAGGAGGGTGTCTGGGACCCCCAGGACAGCTCAGTGATACGAGGAGGGTGTCTGGGACCCCCCAGGACAGCTCAGTGATACGAGGAGGGTGTCTGGGACCCCCCAGAACAGCTCAGTGATACGAGGAGGGTGTCTGGGACCCCCCAGGACAGCTCAGTGATACGAGGAGGGTGTCTGGGACCCCCCAGGACAGCTCAGTGATATGAGGAGGGTGTCTGGGACCCCCCAGGACAGCTCAGTGATACGAGGAGGGTGTCTGGGGCCCCCCAGGACAGCTCAGTGATACGAGGAGGGTGTCTGGGACCCCCCAGGACAGCTCAGTGATACGAGGAGGGTGTCTGGGGCCCCCCAGGACAGCTCAGTGATACGAGGAGGGTGTCTGGGACCCCCCAGGACAGCTCAGTGACACGAGGAGGGTGTCTTGGGCCCCCCAGGACAGCTCAGTGATACGAGGAGGGTGTCTGGGGCCCCCCAGGACAGCTCAGTGATACGAGGAGGGTGTCTGGGACCCCCAGGACAGCTCAGTGGTACAAGGAGGGTGTCTGGGACCACCCGTGCGACTTTGTAAATACAAGATTGTCTCACCTAGAAGGCTTGTAACTATGGAGACCAGACCGGTCCCGGCGCCCAGCTCGATGACGTTCTTGTCCAGCAGGTTGTACGTGTCACGGTGCGTATCCAGGAAGTAACACAGCACTATGGCCTGATGGGAAATAAACACAATGCAATGTGAACTAACAGGACATTATAAAAATTAAGTTGATGGATGAAAATGTACCTGGTGAGGAAAAAAGTGGAATTTAAAAGTAATGATTGTGATGAAGATTAGTGTAAGGGTAGTGTTAGTGAGGATGATGAAGGTGAGCGGTAGGGTAGTGTTAGTGAGGATGATGAAAGTGAGCGGTAGGGTAGTGTTAGTGAGGATGATGAAGGTGAGCGGTAGGGTAGTGTTAGTGAAGATGATGAAGGTGAGCGGTAGGGTAGTGTTAGTGAGGATGATGAAGGTGACCATAAGGATAGTGTTAGTGAGGATGATGAAGGTGACCATAAGGGTAGTGTTAGTGAGGATGATGAAGGTGGGCGGTAGGGTAGTGTTAGTGAGGGTGATGAAGATTAGTGTAAGGGTAGTGTTAGTGAGGATGATGAAGGTGAGCGGTAGGGTAGTGTTAGTGAGGGTGATGAAGATTAGTGTAAGGGTAGTGTTAGTGAGGATGATGAAGGTGAGCGGTAGGGTAGTGTTAGTGAGGATGATGAAGGTGAGCGGTAGGGTAGTGTTAGTGAAGATGATGAAGGTGAGCGGTAGGGTAGTGTTAGTGAGGATGATGAAGGTGACCATAAGGGTAGTGTTAGTGAGGATGATGAAGGTGACCATAAGGGTAGTGTTAGTGAGGATGATGAAGGTGAGCGGTAGTGTTAGTGAGGATGATGAAGGTGACCATAAGGGTAGTGTTAGTGAGGATGATGAAGGTGAGCGGTAGTGTTAGTGAGGATGATGAAGGTGACCATAAGGGTAGTGTTTGTGAGGATGATGAAGGTGACCATAAGGGTAGCGTTAGTGAGGGTGATGAAGGTGAGCGGTAGGGTAGTGTTAGTGAGGATGATGAAGGTGAGCGGTAGGGTAGTGTTAGTGAGGATGATGAAGTTGAGCGGTAGGGTAGTGTTAGTGAGGATGATGAAGGTGAGCGGAAGGGTAGTGTTAGTGAGGATGATGAAGGTGAGCGGTAGTGTTAGTGAGGATGATGAAGGTGGGCGGTAGGGTAGTGTTCGTGAGGGTGATGAAGATTAGTGTAAGGGTAGTGTTAGTGAGGATGATGAAGGTGAGCGGTAGGGTAGTGTTAGTGAGGATGATGAAGGTGAGCAGAAGGGTAGTGTTAGTGAGGATGAAGAAGGTGAGCAGAAGGGTAGTGTTAGTGAGGATGATGAAGGTGACCATAAGGGTAGTGTTAGTGAGGATGAAGAAGGTAAGCGTATGGGTAGTGTTAGTGAGGATGATGAAGGTGACCATAAGGGTAGTGTTAGTGAGGATGATGAAGGTGAGCGGTAGGGTAGTGTTAGTGAGGATGATGAAGGTGAGCGGTAGGGTAGTGTTAGTGAGGATGATGAAGGTGACCATAAGGGTAGTGTTAGTGAGGATGATGAAGGTGAGCGGTAGGGTAGTGTTAGTGAGGATGATGAAGGTGACCATAAGGGTAGTGTTAGTGAGGATGATGAAGGTGAGCAGAAGGGTAGTGTTAGTGAGGATGATGAAGGTGACCATAAGGGTAGTGTTAGTGAGGATGATGAAGGTGACCATAAGGGTAGTGTTAGTGAGGATGACGAAGGTGAGCGGAAGGGTAGTGTTAGTGAGGATGACGAAGGTGAGCGGTAGTGTTAGTGAGGATGAAGAAGGTAAGCGTATGAGTAGTGTTAGTGAGGATGATGAAGGTGAGCGGTAGTGTTAGTGAGGATGATGAAGGTGACCATAAGGGTAGTGTTAGTGAGGATGATGAAGATGACCATAAGGGTAGTGTTAGTGAGGATGATGAAGGTGAGCGGAAGGGTAGTGTTAGTGAGGATGACGAAGGTGAGCGGTAGTGTTAGTGAGGATGAAGAAGGTAAGCGTATGGGTAGTGTTAGTGAGGATGATGAAGGTGAGCGGTAGTGTTAGTGAGGATGATGAAGGTGACCATAAGGGTAGTGTTAGTGAGGATGATGAAGATGACCATAAGGGTAGTGTTAGTGAGGATGATGAAGATGAGCGGTAGTGTTAGTGAGGATGATGAAGGTGACCATAAGGGTAGTGTTAGTGAGGATGATGAAGGTGACCATAAGGGTAGTGTTAGTGAGGATGATGAAGGTGACCATAAGGGTAGTGTTAGTGAGGATGATGAAGGTGAGCGGAAGGGTAGTGTTAGTGAGGATGACGAAGGTGAGCGGTAGTGTTAGTGAGGATGAAGAAGGTAAGCGTATGGGTAGTGTTAGTGAGGATGATGAAGGTGACCATAAGGGTAGTGTTAGTGAGGATGATGAAGGTGACCATAAGGGTAGTGTTAGTGAGGATGATGAAGGTGACCATAAGGGTAGTGTTAGTGAGGATGATGAAGGTGAGCGGTAGTGTTAGTGAGGATGATGAAGGTGAGCGGTAGGGTAGTGTTAGTGAGGATGATGAAGGTGAGCGGAAGGGTAGTGTTAGTGAGGATGATGAAGGTGAGCGGTAGGGTAGTGTTAGTGAGGATGATGAAGGTGGGCAGAAGGCGCGTGTTGTACCGAGGGCCACATCACAGCGCCGTAGAGGTCATGTGACTCCTTGATCTTGATCTGATGGTCAGCGAAGGTATATCCCTCCCAGGCTTCCACGGTGATCAGAGACTGGATGATCCTCCTGGACATGATGGCAGCTGCCAGCTCAGCATCCACATCCACACCTGGCAACACAATTAAATCACATTTATTCTATGTAGGACACATGCTATGGAACTCTTACCAAACCATAACAGTGAAGATGGTTGCATTTCCCATCATCCTCTCTCTCAGTACAGTCTCAGGTTATTGACGTATCCCATCATCCTCTCTCTCAGTACAGTCTCAGGTTATTGACGTATCCCATCATCCTCTCTCTCAGTACAGTCTCAGGTTGCTGACTTATCCCATCATCCTCTCTCTCAGTACAGTCTCAGGTTGTTGACGTATCCCATCATCCCCTCTCTCAGTACAGTGTCAGGTTGTTGACGTATCCCATCATCCCCTCTCTCAGTACAGTCTCAGGTTGTTGACGTATCCCATCATCCTCTCTCTCAGTACAGTCTCAGGTTGCTGACGTATCCCATCATCCTCTCTCTCAGTACAGTCTCAGGTTGTTGATGTATCCCATCATCCTCTCTCTCAGTACAGTCTCAGGTTGTTGACGTATCCCATCATCCTCTCTCTCAGTACAGTCTCAGGTTGCTGACGTATCCCATCATCCTCTCTCTCAGTACAGTCTCAGGTTGTTGATGTATCCCATCATCCTCTCTCTCAGTACAGTCTCAGGTTGCTGACGTATCCCATCATCCTCTCTCTCAGTACAGTCTCAGGTTGTTGACGTATCCCATCATCCTCTCTCTCAGTCCAGTCTCAGGTTGCTGACGTATCCCATCATCCTCTCTCTCAGTACAGTCTCAGGTTGTTGACGTATCCCATCATCCTCTCTCTCAGTACAGTCTCAGGTTGTTGACGTATCCCATCATCCTCTCTCTCAGTACAGTCTCAGGTTGCTGACGTATCCCATCATCCCCTCTCTCAGTACAGTCTCAGGTTGTTGACGTATCCCATCATCCTCTCTCTCAGTACAGTCTCAGGTTGCTGACGTATCCCATCATCCCCTCTCTCAGTACAGTCTCAGGTTGTTGACGTATCCCATCATCCTCTCTCTCAGTACAGTCTCAGGTTGTTGACGTATCCCATCATCCTCTCTCTCAGTACAGTCTCAGGTTGTTGGCGTATCCCATCATCCTCTCTCTCAGTACAGTGTCAGGTTGTTGACGTATCCCATCATCCTCTCTCTCAGTACAGTCTCAGGTTGTTGACGTATCCCATCATCCTCTCAGTACAGTCTCAGGTTGTTGACGTATCCCATCATCCTCTCTCTCAGTACAGTCTCAGGTTATTGACGTATCCCATCATCCCCTCTCTCAG
Source organism: Oncorhynchus clarkii lewisi (assembly GCF_045791955.1). Classification (NCBI taxonomy): domain Eukaryota; kingdom Metazoa; phylum Chordata; class Actinopteri; order Salmoniformes; family Salmonidae; genus Oncorhynchus; species Oncorhynchus clarkii. The sequence continues at coordinate 7,906,405 of NC_092164.1, forward strand.
TACAGTCTCAGGTTGTTGACGTATCCCATCATCCTCTCTCTCAGTACAGTCTCAGGTTGTTGACGTATCCCATCATCCTCTCTCTCAGTACAGTCTCAGGTTGCTGACGTATCCCATCATCCTCTCTCTCAGTACAGTCTCAGGTTGTTGACGTATCCCATCATCCCCTCTCTTAGTACAGTCTCAGGTTGCTGACGTATCCCATCATCCCCTCTCTCAGTACAGTGTCAGGTTGTTGACGTATCCCATCATCCTCTCTCTCAGTACAGTGTCAGGTTGTTGACGTATCCCATCATCCCCTCTCTCAGTACAGTCTCAGGTTGTTGACGTATCCCATCATCCTCTCTCTCAGTACAGTGTCAGGTTGTTGACGTATCCCATCATCCTCTCTCTCAGTACAGTGTCAGGTAGTTGACGTATCCCATCATCCCCTCTCTCAGTACAGTGTCAGGTTGTTGACGTATCCCATCATCCCCTCTCTCAGTACAGTCTCAGGTTGCTGACGTATCCCATCATCCTCTCTCTCAGTACAGTCTCAGGTTGTTGACGTATCCCATCATCCTCTCAGTACAGTCTCAGGTTGTTGACGTATCCCATCATCCTCTCTCTCAGTACAGTCTGAGGTTGTTGACGTATCCCATCATCCTCTCTCTCAGTACAGTCTCAGGTTGTTGACGTATCCCATCATCCTCTCTCTCAGTACAGTCTGAGGTTGTTGACGTATCCCATCATCCTCTCTCTCAGTACAGTCTCAGGTTGTTGACGTATCCCATCATCCTCTCTCTCAGTACAGTCTCAGGTTGTTGACGTATCCCATCATCCTCTCTCTCAGTACAGTCTCAGGTTGTTGACGTATCCCATCATCCTCTCTCTCAGTACAGTCTGAGGTTGTTGACGTATCCCATCATCCTCTCTCTCAGTACAGTCTGAGGTTGTTGACGTATCCCATCATCCTCTCTCTCAGTACAGTCTCAGGTTGTTGACGTATCCCATCATCCTCTCTCTCAGTACAGTCTCAGGTTGTTGACGTATCCCATCATCCTCTCTCTCAGTACAGTCTCAGGTTGCTGACGTATCCCATCATCCCCTCTCTCAGTACAGTGTCAGGTTGTTGACGTATCCCATCATCCCCTCTCTCAGTACAGTCTCAGGTTGTTGACGTATCCCATCATCCCCTCTCTCAGTACAGTCTCAGGTTGTTGACGTATCCCATCATCCCCTCTCTCAGTACAGTCTCAGGTTGTTGACGTATCCCATCATCCTCTCTCTCAGTACAGTCTCAGGTTGTTGACGTATCCCATCATCCTCTCAGTACAGTCTCAGGTTGTTGACGTATCCCATCATCCTCTCAGTACAGTCTCAGGTTGTTGACGTATCCCATCATCCTCTCTCTCAGTACAGTGTCAGGTTGTTGACGTATCCCATCATCCCCTCTCTCAGTACAGTCTCAGGTTGTTGGCGTATCCCATCATCCTCTCTCTCAGTACAGTCTCAGGTTGTTGACGTATCCCATCATCCTCTCAGTACAGTCTCAGGTTGTTGACGTATCCCATCATCCTCTCAGTACAGTCTCAGGTTGTTGACGTATCCCATCATCCTCTCTCTCAGTACAGTCTCAGGTTGTTGACTTATCCCATCATCCTCTCTCTCAGTACAGTGTCAGGTTGTTGACGTATCCCATCATCCTCTCAGTACAGTCTCAGGTTGTTGACGTATCCCATCATCCTCTCTCTCAGTACAGTCTCAGGTTATTGACGTATCCCATCATCCTCTCTCTCAGTACAGTCTCAGGTTGTTGACGTATCCCATCATCCTCTCTCTCAGTACAGTCTCAGGTTGCTGACGTATCCCATCATCCCCTCTCTCAGTACAGTCTCAGGTTGTTGACGTATCACATCATCCTCTCTCTCAGTACAGTCTCAGGTTGTTGACGTATCCCATCATCCTCTCTCTCAGTACAGTCTCAGGTTGCTGACGTATCCCATCATCCTCTCTCTCAGTACAGTCTCAGGTTGCTGACGTATCCCATCATCCTCTCTCTCAGTACAGTCTCAGGTTGCTGAAGTATCCCATCATCCTCTCTCTCAGTGCAGTCTCAGGTTGTTGACGTATCCCATCATCCTCTCTCTCAGTACAGTCTCAGGTTGCTGACGTATCCCATCATCCTCTCTCTCAGTACAGTCTCAGGTTGCTGAAGTATCCCATCATCCTCTCTCTCAGTGCAGTCTCAGGTTGTTGACGTATCCCATCATCCTCTCTCTCAGTACAGTCTCAGGTTGCTGACGTATCCCATCATCCTCTCTCTCAGTACAGTCTCAGGTTGTTGACGTATCCCATCATCCTCTCTCTCAGTACAGTCTCAGGTTGTTGACGTATCCCATCATCCTCTCTCTCAGTACAGTCTCAGGTTGCTGACGTATCCCATCATCCTCTCTCTCAGTACAGTCTCAGGTTGTTGACGTATCCCATCATCCTCTCTCTCAGTACAGTCTCAGGTTGCTGACGTATCCCACCATCCCCTCTCTCAGTACAGTCTGAGGTTGTTGACGTATCCCATCATCCTCTCTCTCAGAACAGTCTCAGGTTGCTGAAGTATCCCATCATCCTCTCTCTCAGTGCAGTCTCAGGTTGTTGACGTATCCCATCATCCAAATATTCCATTTAAAGTCGAGACCTCGTCTTGTCCCAGAATGTCTCCCCCCGCCCCTCCTCACTAGTTGTCCCCTGTAAGGTAGGGTTAACTGAGACCTCTGACCTAGGGTTAGTACTGTGTCAGCAGTGTAACATAACCCCTCTACACGACTGGCTGACCCAGCATCAGTCCAGTAACCTAGCCCCTCAGTAGAGTAACATAACCCCTCTACACGACTAGCTGACCCAGTCCAGTAACCTAGCCCCTCAGTAGAGTAACATAACCCCTCTACACGACTAGCTGACCCAGTCCAGTAACCTAGCCCCTCAGTAGAGTAACATAACCCCTCTACACGACTAGCTGACCCAGTCCAGTAACCTAGCCCCTCAGTAGAGTAACATAACCCCTCTACACGACTAGCTGACCCAGTCCAGTAACCTAGCCCCTCAGTAAAGTAACATAACCCCTCTACACGACTAGCTGACCCAGTCCAGTAACCTAGACCCTCAGTAGAGTAACTTAACCCCTCTACACGGCTAGCTGACCCAGCATCAGTCCAGTAACCTAGCCCCTCAGTAGAGTAACATAACCCCTCTACACGGCTAGCTGACCCAGCATCAGTCCAGTAACCTAGTCCCTCAGTAGAGTAACATAACCCCTCTACACGGCTAGCTGACCCAGCATCAGTCCAGTAACCTAGTCCCTCAGTAGAGTAACATAACCCCTCTACACGGCTAGCTGACCCAGTCCAGTAACCTAGTCCCTCAGTAGAGTAACATAACCCCTCTACACGGCTAGCTGACCCAGTCCAGTAACCTAGTCCCTCAGTAGAGTAACTTAACCCCTCTACACGACTAGCTGATCCAGCATCAGTCCAGTAACCTAGCCCCTCAGTAGAGTACCATAACCCCTCTACACGGCTAGCTGACCCAGTCCAGTAACCTAGCCCCTCAGTAGAGTACCATAACCCCTCTACACGGCTAGCTGACCCAGTCCAGTAACCTAGCCCCTCAGTAGAGTACCATAACCCCTCTACACGGCTAGCTGACCCAGTCCAGTAACCTAGCCCCTCAGTAGAGTAACATAACCCCTCTACACGACTAGCTGACCCAGCATCAGTCCAGTAACCTAGCCCCTCAGTAGAGTAACATAACCCCTCTACACGACTAGCTGACCCAGTCCAGTAACCTAGCCCCTCAGTAGAGTACCATAACCCCTCTACACGGCTAGCTGACCCAGTCCAGTAACCTAGCCCCTCAGTAGAGTACCATAACCCCTCTACACGGCTAGCTGACCCAGCATCAGTCCAGTAACCTAGCCCCTCAGTAGAGTACCATAACCCCTCTACACGACTAGCTGACCCAGCATCAGTCCAGTAACCTAGCCCCTCAGTAGAGTAACATAACCCCTCTACATGGCTAGCTGACCCAGTCCAGTAACCTAGCCCCTCAGTAGAGTAACATAACCCCTCTACACGGCTAGCTGACCCATTCCAGTAACCTAGCCCCTCAGTAGAGTAACATAACCCCTCTACACGACTAGCTGACCCAGTCCAGTAACCTAGTCCCTCAGTAGAGTAACATAACCCCTCTACACGGCTAGCTGACCCAGTCCAGTAACCTAGCCCCTCAGTAGAGTACCATAACCCCTGTACACGGCTAGCTGACCCAGTCCAGTAACCTAGCCCCTCAGTAGAGTACCATAACCCCTCTACACGGCTAGCTGACCCAGTCCAGTAACCTAGTCCCTCAGTAGAGTAACATAACCCCTCTACACGGCTAGCTGACCCAGTCCACTAACCTAGTCCCTCAGTAGAGTAACATAACCCCTCTACACGGCTAGCTGACCCAGTCCAGTAACCTAGCCCCTCAGTAGAGTAACATAACCCCTCTACACGACTAGCTGACCCAGTCCAGTAACCTAGTCCCTCAGTAGAGTAACATAACCCCTCTACACGGCTAGCTGACCCAGTCCAGTAACCTAGTCCCTCAGTAGAGTAACATAACCCCTCTACACGGCTAGCTGACCCAGTCCAGTAACCTAGTCCCTCAGTAGAGTAACATAACCCCTCTACACGGCTAGCTGACCCAGTCCAGTAACCTAGCCCCTCAGTAGAGTAACATAACCCCTCTACACGGCTAGCTGACCCAGTCCAGTAACCTAGTCCCTCAGTAGAGTAACATAACCCCTCTACACGGCTAGCTGACCCAGTCCAGTAACCTAGCCCCTCAGTAGAGTAACATAACCCCTCTACACGGCTAGCTGACCCAGTCCAGTAACCTAGTCCCTCAGTAGAGTAACATAACCCCTCTATACGGCTAGCTGACCCAGCATCAGTCCAGTAACCTAGCCCCTCAGTAGAGTACCATAACCCCTCTACACGGCTAGCTGACCCAGCATCAGTCCAGTAACCTAGCCCCTCAGTAGAGTAACATAACCCCTCTACACGGCTAGCTGACCCAGTCCAGTAACCTAGCCCCTCAGTAGAGTAACATAACCCCTCTACACGGCTAGCTGACCCAGTCCAGTAACCTAGCCCCTCAGTAGAGTACCATACCCCTCTACACGGCTAGCTGACCCAGCATCAGTCCAGTAACCTAGCCCCTCAGTAGAGTACCATAACCCCTCTACACGACTAGCTGACCCAGTCCAGTAACCTAGCCCCTCAGTAGAGTACCTTAACCCCTCTACACGACTAGCTGACCCAGCATCAGTCCAGTAACCTAGCCCCTCAGTAGAGTAACATAACCCCTCTACACGGCTAGCTGACCCAGCATCAGTCCAGTAACCTAGCCCCTCAGTAGAGTAACATAACCCCTCTACATGGCTAGCTGACCCAGCATCAGTCCAGTAACCTAGCCCCTCAGTAGAGTAACATAACCCCTCTACACGACTAGCTGACCCAGCATCAGTCCAGTAACCTAGCCCCTCAGTAGAGTAACATAACCCCTCTACACGGCTAGCTGACCCAGTCCAGTAACCTAGCCCCTCAGTAGAGTAACATAACCCCTCTACACGACTAGCTGACCCAGTCCAGTAACCTAGTCCCTCAGTAGAGTAACATAACCCCTCTACACGGCTAGCTGACCCAGTCCAGTAACCTAGTCCCTCAGTAGAGTAACATAACCCCTCTACACGGCTAGCTGACCCAGTCCAGTAACCTAGTCCCTCAGTAGAGTAACATAACCCCTCTACACGGCTAGCTGACCCAGTCCAGTAACCTAGCCCCTCAGTAGAGTAACATAACCCCTCTACACGGCTAGCTGACCCAGTCCAGTAACCTAGTCCCTCAGTAGAGTAACATAACCCCTCTACACGGCTAGCTGACCCAGTCCAGTAACCTAGCCCCTCAGTAGAGTAACATAACCCCTCTACACGGCTAGCTGACCCAGTCCAGTAACCTAGTCCCTCAGTAGAGTAACATAACCCCTCTATACGGCTAGCTGACCCAGCATCAGTCCAGTAACCTAGCCCCTCAGTAGAGTACCATAACCCCTCTACACGGCTAGCTGACCCAGCATCAGTCCAGTAACCTAGCCCCTCAGTAGAGTAACATAACCCCTCTACACGGCTAGCTGACCCAGTCCAGTAACCTAGCCCCTCAGTAGAGTAACATAACCCCTCTACACGGCTAGCTGACCCAGTCCAGTAACCTAGCCCCTCAGTAGAGTACCATACCCCTCTACACGGCTAGCTGACCCAGCATCAGTCCAGTAACCTAGCCCCTCAGTAGAGTACCATAACCCCTCTACACGACTAGCTGACCCAGTCCAGTAACCTAGCCCCTCAGTAGAGTACCTTAACCCCTCTACACGACTAGCTGACCCAGCATCAGTCCAGTAACCTAGCCCCTCAGTAGAGTAACATAACCCCTCTACACGGCTAGCTGACCCAGCATCAGTCCAGTAACCTAGCCCCTCAGTAGAGTAACATAACCCCTCTACATGGCTAGCTGACCCAGCATCAGTCCAGTAACCTAGCCCCTCAGTAGAGTAACATAACCCCTCTACACGACTAGCTGACCCAGCATCAGTCCAGTAACCTAGCCCCTCAGTAGAGTAACATAACCCCTCTACACGGCTAGCTGACCCAGCATCAGTCCAGTAACCTAGCCCCTCAGTAGAGTACCATAACCCCTCTACACGGCTAGCTGACCCAGCATCAGTCCAGTAACCTAGTCCCTCAGGAGAGTACCATAACCCCTCTACACGGCTAGCTGACCCAGTCCAGTAACCTAGCCCCTCAGTAGAGTACCATAACCCCTCTACACGGCTAGCTGACCCAGCATCAGTCCAGTCACCTAGCCCCTCAGTAGAGTACCATAACCCCTCTACACGGCTAGCTGACCCAGCATCAGTCCAGTAACCTAGTCCCTCAGTAGAGTAACATAACCCCTCTACACGGCTAGCTGACCCAGTCCAGTAACCTAGCCCCTCAGTAGAGTACCATAACCCCTCTACACGGCTAGCTGACCCAGTCCAGTAACCTAGCCCCTCAGTAGAGTACCATAACCCCTCTACACGGCTAGCTGACCCAGTCCAGTAACCTAGCCCCTCAGTAGAGTACCATAACCCCTCTACACGACTAGCTGACCCAGCATCAGTCCAGTAACCTAGCCCCTCAGTAGAGTACCATAACCCCTCTACATGACTAGCTGACCCAGCATCAGTCCAGTAACCTAGTCCCTCAGTAGAGTAACATAACCCCTCTACACGGCTAGCTGACCCAGTCCAGTAACCTAGCCCCTCAGTAGAGTACCATAACCCCTCTACACGACTAGCTGACCCAGCATCAGTCCAGTAACCTAGTCCCTCAGTAGAGTAACATAACCCCTCTACACGGCTAGCTGACCCAGCATCAGTCCAGTAACCTAGTCCCTCAGTAGAGTAACATAACCCCTCTACACGGCTAGCTGACCCAGCATCAGTCCAGTAACCTAGCCCCTCAGTAGAGTAACATAACCCCTCTACATGACTAGCTGACCCAGTCCAGTAACCTAGCCTCTCAGTAGAGTACCATAACCCCTCTACACGACTAGCTGACCCAGCATCAGTCCAGTAACCTAGTCCCTCAGTAGAGTACCATAACCCCTCTACACGGCTAGCTGACCCAGCATCAGTCCAGTAACCTAGCCCCTCAGTAAAGTAACATAACCCCTCTACACGGCTAGCTGACCCAGTCCAGTAACCTAGTCCCTCAGTAGAGTAACATAACCCCTCTACACGGCTAGCTGACCCAGCATCAGTCCAGTAACCTAGCCCCTCAGTAGAGTACCATAACCCCTCTACACGACTAGCTGACCCAGTCCAGTAACCTAGCCCCTCAGTAGAGTACCATAACCCCTCTACACGGCTAGCTGACCCAGTCCAGTAACCTAGCCCCTCAGTAGAGTACCATAACCCCTCTACACGGATAGCTGACCCAGCATCAGTCCAGTAACCTAGCCCCTCAGTAGAGTACCATAACCCCTCTACACGGCTAGCTGACCCAGTCCAGTAACCTAGCCCCTCAGTAGAGTAACATAACCCCTCTACACGGCTAGCTGACCCAGTCCAGTAACCTAGCCCCTCAGTAGAGTAACATAACCCCTCTACACGGCTAGCTGACCCAGCATCAGTCCAGTAACCTAGCCTCTCAGTAGAGTACCATTACCCCTCTACACGGCTAGCTGACCCAGTCCAGTAACCTAGCCCCTCAGTAGAGTACCATAACCCCTCTACACGGCTAGCTGACCCAGTCCAGTAACCTAGCCCCTCAGTAGAGTACCATAACCCCTCTACACGGCTAGCTGACCCAGTCCAGTAACCTAGTCCCTCAGTAGAGTACCATAACCCCTCTACACGGCTAGCTGACCCAGTCCAGTAACCTAGTCCCTCAGTAGAGTAATATAACCCCTCTACACGGCTAGCTGACCCAGTCCAGTAACCTAGCCCCTCAGTAGAGTACCATAACCCCTCTACACAACTAGCTGACCCAGCATCAGTCCAGTAACCTAGCCCCTCAGTAGAGTACCATAACCCCTCTACACGGCTAGCTGACCCAGCATCAGTCCAGTAACCTAGCCCCTCAGTAGAGTACCATAACCCCTCTACACGGCTAGCTGACCCAGTCCAGTAACCTAGCCCCTCAGTAGAGTACCATAACCCCTCTACACGGCTAGCTGACCCAGTCCAGTAACCTAGTCCCTCAGTAGAGTACCATACCCCTTTACACGACTAGCTGACCCAGCATCAGTCCAGTAACCTAGCCCCTCAGTAGAGTACCATAACCCCTCTACACGACTAGCTGACCCAGTCCAGTAACCTAGACCCTCAGTAGAGTAATATAACCCCTCTACACGGCTAGCTGACCCAGCATCAGTCCAGTAACCTAGTCCCTCAGTAGAGTACCATAACCCCTCTACACGGCTAGCTGACCCAGTCCAGTGCCCTAGCCCCTCAGTAGAGTAACATAACCCCTCTACACGGCTAGCTGACCCAGCATCAGTCCAGTAACCTAGTCCCTCAGTAGAGTACCATAACCCCTCTACACAGCTAGCTGACCCAGCATCAGTCCAGTAACCTAGTCCCTCAGTAGAGTACCATAACCCCTCTACACGGCTAGCTGACCCAGTCCAGTGCCCTAGCCCCTCAGTAGAGTAACATAACCCCTCTACACGGCTAGCTGACCCAGCATCAGTCCAGTAACCTAGTCCCTCAGTAGAGTAATATAACCCCTCTACACGACTAGCTGACCCAGTCCAGTGCCCTAGCCCCTCAGTAGAGTAACATAACCCCTCTACACGGCTAGCTGACCCAGTCCAGTAACCTAGTCCTTCAGTAGAGTAACATAACCCGTCTACACGGCTAGCTGACCCAGCATCAGTCCAGTAACCTAGCCCCTCAGTAGAGTAACATAACCCCTCTACACGACTAGCTGACCCAGCATCAGTCCAGTAACCTAGCCCCTCAGTAGAGTAACTTAACCCCTCTACATGGCTAGCTGACCCAGCATCAGTCCAGTAACCTAGTCCCTCAGTAGAGTACCATAACCCCTCTACACGGCTAGCTGACCCAGCATCAGTCCAGTAACCTAGCCCCTCAGTAGAGTACCATAACCCCTCTACACGGCTAGCTGACCCAGCATCAGTCCAGTAACCTAGCCCCTCAGTAGAGTACCATAACCCCTCTACACGACTAGCTGACCCAGTCCAGTAACCTAGTCCCTCAGTAGAGTACCATAACCCCTCTACACAGCTAGCTGACCCAGCATCAGTCCAGTAACCTAGCCCCTCAGTAGAGTACCATAACCCCTCTACACGGCTAGCTGACCCAGTCCAGTAACCTAGCCCCTCAGTAGAGTACCATAACCCCTCTACACGACTAGCTGACCCAGCATCAGTCCAGTAACCTAGCCCCTCAGTAGAGTACCATAACCCCTCTACACGGCTAGCTGATCCAGCATCAGTCCAGTAACCTAGCCCCTCAGTAACCTAGCCCCTCAGTAGAGTACCATAACCCCTCTACACGGCTAGCTGATCCAGCATCAGTCCAGTAACCTAGTCCCTCAGTAGAGTACCATAACCCCTCTACACGGCTAGCTGATCCAGCATCAGTCCAGTAACCTAGTCCCTCAGTAGAGTACCATAACCCCTCTACACGACTGGCTGACCCAGCATCAGTCCAGTAACCTAGTCCCTCAGTAGAGTACCATAACCCCTCTACACGGCTAGCTGACCCAGTCCAGTAACCTAGCCCCTCAGTAGAGAACCATAACCCCTCTACACGACTAGCTGACCCAGCATCAGTCCAGTAACCTAGCCCCTCAGTAGAGTACCATAACCCCTCTACACGGCTAGCTGACCCAGTCCAGTAACCTAGCCCCTCAGTAGAGTACCATAACCCCTCTACACGGCTAGCTGACCCAGTCCAGTAACCTAGCCCCTCAGTAACCTAGTCCCTCAGTAACCTAGCCCATCAGTAACCTAACCCCCCAGTAACCTAGCCCCTCAGTAACCTAACCCCCCAGTAGCCTAGCCCCTCAGTCCAGAAACATAACCCCTCTATGTAGTCGATTAGCACTTGGCAGGTTATTTGCGGCCTCTCTGACACAGACATGCAGCTGGTATACCAGTTATGTAAGCTAGTGAGGGGAGAGACAGAGAAGAGCTCTTAAATCACTTCACATCCTGTGTGTGTGTGTGTCAATGTACCCGATTACAGTGCTATAAACACGTCTATGAAGCCCTATAAACATGACTTACCGCTCATAGTGATCATCAATGAATGAATAACAACCAATCTACCAAGAGGGCACTTCAACTATCGACGCTTTTGATACGTACAGAAATAACCAACAACAAAAAGTTGACATAGTGAGTCGTCCCACAGTTGACACATTTGTTCTGTACGGGTGTGGATCTGACAGCTCTAGCTACCTACCCTCCGTTTCAGCATCTTCCTCAGTCTGGATAGCCTGGGTCAGGAGGGGGTTCATGTCTCTGTCCTGTCCTGGAGTAGGGGTGAGGGGTTTGTGGGTAGTAGCAGTAACAATCTGACCGTGTTGCTCCAGAGTGGTGTGTTGGATGTCCAGGGAAACAGCGTCGGTCCTTAGTCTAGGTGCTCCGGGTCTCAGTGGGCTCTAGTCTGAGTCAGGTCGGCTGGCTGTGTGTTGTGAGGGGCTGGTATATGGTTCTCTTTCTCCTTTCTGTCCCTCCCTCCGTTGGCATACTGGGTATGTTACTCTCCTCCCTCTCTCCTTTCCTTCCCTCCCTCCGTTGGCATACTGGGTATGGTACTCCCCTCCCTCCCTCCCTCGGCATACTGGGTATGGTACTCCCCTCCCTCTCCCCCTCCCTCCCTCCCTCCCTCCGTTGGCATACTGGGTATGGTACTCACCTCCCTCTCCCCCTCCCTCCCTCTCTCCTTTCCTTCCCTCCCTCCGTTGGCATACTGGGTATGTTACTCCCCCTCCCTCCCTCCCTTTCTCCTTTCCTTCCCTCCCTCCGTTGGCATACTGGGTATGGTACTCCCCTCCCTCCCTCTCTCCTTTCCTTCCCTCCCTCCGTTGGCATACTGGGTATGGTACTCACCTCCCTCTCCCCCTCCCTCCCTCTCTCCTTTCCTTCCCTCCCTCCGTTGGCATACTGGGTATGTTACTCCCCCTCCCTCCCTCCCTTTCTCCTTTCCTTCCCTCCATCCGTTGGCATACTGGGTATGGTACTCCCCCTCCCTCCCTCCCTCCCTTTCTCCTTTCCTTCCCTCCCTCCGTTGGCATACTGGGTATGGTACTCCCCCTCCCTCCCTCTCTCCTTTCCTTCCCTCCCTCCGTTGGCATACTGGGTATGTTACTCTCCTCCCTCTCTCCTTTCCTTCCTTCCCTCCCTCTCTCCTTTCCTTCCCTCCCTCCGTTGGCATACTGGGTATGGTACTCCCCCTCCCTCTCTCCTTTCCTTCCTTCCCTCCCTCTCTCCTTTCCTTCCCTCCCTCCGTTGGCATACTGGGTATGGTACTCCCCCTCCCTCCCTCTCTCCTTTCCTTCCCTCCCTCCCTCTGTTGGCATACTGCCTGGTGGGTCAGCCAGAGAGAGAATGGGCCAGCCAGAGAGAGAGGGAAACATGGATTAGAGAGAATGAAGAAAACAGGTGAGAGAAGGGCTAGAGGGAGGAAGGGCTAGAGAGAGAGACGGCTGGGAGGAAGGGCTAGAGGGAGGAAGGGCTAGAGAGAGTGAAGGGCTAGAGGGAGGAAGGGCTAGAGAGAGAGACGGCTGGGAGGAAGGGCTAGAGGGAGGAAGAGCGAGAGAAGGCTAGGGGGAAGGGCTAGATAGAGAGAAGGCTGGGAGGAAGGGCTAGAGGGAGGAAGAGCGAGAGAAGGCTAGGGGGAAGGGCTAGATAGAGAAGGCTGGGAGGAAGGGCTAGAGAGAGAGAGAAGACTAGGAAGGACTAGAGAGAGAGAAGACTGGGAAGGACTAGAGAGAGAGAGAGAGAAGACTAGGAAGAGAGAGAGAGAGAGAAGACTAGGAAGGACTAGAGATAGAGAAGAATGGGAAGGACTAGAGAGAGAGAAGACTGGGAAGGACTAGAGAGAGAGAGAGAGACTAAGAAGGACTAGAGAGAGAGAGAAGACTAGGAAGGACTAGAGAGAGAGAGAGAGAAGACTAGGAAGGACTAGAGAGAGAGAGAGAGAAGACTGGAAAGGACTAGAGAGAGAGAGAGAGAGAATACTGGGAAGGACTAGAGAGATAGAGAAGACTAGGAAGGACTAGAGAGAGAGAGAGAAGACTGGGAAGGGCTAGAGAGAGATAGAAGACTGGGAAAGGGCTAGAGAGAGAGAGAAGTCTAGGAAGGACTAGAGAGAGATGGCTAGGAAGAGCTAGAGAGAGAGAAGGCTGGGAGGAAGGACTAGAGAGAGAGAAGAATAGGAAGGACCAGAGAGAGAGAGAGAAGACTGGGAAGGACTAGAGAGAGAGAGAGAGAGAGAGAAGACTAGGAAGGACTAGAGAGAGAGAGAAGACTAGGAAGGACTAGAGAGAGAGAGAAGACTAGGAAGGACTAGAGAGAGAGAAGACTAGGAAGGACTAGAGAGAGAGAGAGAAGACTAGGAAGGGCTAGAGAGAGAGAGAGAAGACTGGGAAGGGCTAGAGAGAGAGAGAGAAGACTGGGAAGGACTAGAGAGAGAGAGAAGACTAGGAAGGGCTAGAGAGAGAGAGAGAGGGGAAAGGGGAGAGAGAGACTAAGGTGAGAGTTCTAGCAGTTGGAAATAGAGTACCTTGACAAATATTGTGACAAGGAGAGGGACATTATCATTACAAACACTGCCAGTTAGCCTCACTAAGAACACTGTTTACCTGCTGCATTCTACCTGCTGCATCCTACCTGCTGTTCTCTACCTGCTGTTCTCTACCTGCTGCATCCTACCTGCTGCACCCTACCTGCTGTTCTCTACCTGCTGTTCTCTACCTGCTGTTCTCTACCTGCTGTTCTCTACCTGCTGCATCCTACCTGCTGTTCTCTACCTGCTGTTCCCTACCTGCTGTTCTCTACCTGCTGTTCTCTACCTGCTGTTCTCTACCTGCTGTTCTCTACCTGCTGTTCTCTACCTGCTGTTCCCTACCTGCTGTTCTCTACCTGCTGTTCTCTACCTGCTGTTCTCTACCTGCTGCATCCTACCTGCTGTTCTCTACCTGCTGTTCTCTACCTGCTGTTCTCTACCTGCTGTTCTCTACCTGCTGTTCTCTACCTGCTGTTCTCTACCTGCTGTTCCCTACCTGCTGTTCTCTACCTGCTGTTCTCTACCTGCTGCTCTCTACCTGCTGTTCTCTACCTGCTGTTCTCTACCTGCTGTTCTCTACCTGCTGTTCTCTACCTGCTGTTCCCTACCTGCTGTTCTCTACCTGCTGTTCTCTACCTGCTGCACCCTACCTGCTGTTCTCTACCTGCTGTTCTCTACCTGCTGTTCTCTACCTGCTGTTCCCTACCTGCTGTTCTCTACTTGCTGTTCTCTACCTGCTGCACCCTACCTGCTGCTCTCTACCTGCTGTTCTCTACCTGCTGTTCTCTACCTGCTGTTCTCTACCTGCTGTTCTCTACCTGCTGTTCTCTACCTGCTGTTCTCTACCTGCTGTTCCCTACCTGCTGTTCTCTACCTGCTGTTCTCTACCTGCTGTTCTCTACCTGCTGCACCCTACCTGCTGTTCTCTACCTGCTGTTCTCTACCTGCTGTTCTCTACCTGCTGTTCTCTACCTGCTGATCCCTTCCTGTTAAAGAACGATGCTGTCTCTCTGAGGCACCCCTTCCTGCTGCCTTCTAGCTGTTAAAGAACGATGTAAACAAGCAGAGACACATCGTGTAAACAAATAACAAGACTGCCTTTGTAATACAAAAACATTTTAATTGTTCCAAATATTCATCACAAACATAGAAAATACACCGACAAACAGCCAGAGACGCCTCACTGAAATGATCAAAAATGTCATGGGTTTACACAGCGCCACCTTTTACACCAATGTTTCAAGCATCATCCCTCATCATTCTAAGTAGGGGTGAGGGGTTTGTGGGTAGTAGCAGTAACAATCTGACCATGTTGCTCCAGAGTGGTGTGTTGGATGTCCAGGGAAACAGCGTCGGTCCTTAGTCTAGGTGCTCCGGGTCTCAGTGGGCTCTAGTCTGAGTCAGGTCGGCTGGCTGTGTGTTGTGAGGGGCTGGTATATGGTTCTCTTTCTCCTTTCTGTCCCTCCCTCCGTTGGCATACTGGGTATGTTACTCCCCCTCCCTCCCTCCCTCCTTTCCTTCCCTCCCTCCATTGGCATACTGGGTATGGTACTCCCCCTCCCTCCCTCCCTCCTTTCCTTCCCTCCCTCCATTGGCATACTGGGTATGTTACTCTCCTCCCTCTCTCCTTTCCTTCCTTCCCTCCCTCTCCCCCTCCCTCCGTTGGCATACTGGGTATGTTACTCCCCCTCCCTCCCTCTCTCCTTTCCTTCCCTCTCTCCCTCTGTTGGCATACTGCCTGGTGGGTCAGCCAGAGAGAGAATGGGCCAGCCAGAGAGAGGGAAACATGGATTAGAGAATGAAGAAAACAGGTGAGAGAAGAGACGGCTGGGAGGAAGGGCTAGAGGGAGGAAGGGCTAGAGAGAGAGAAGGGCTAGAGGGAGGAAGGGCTAGAGAGAGAGAAGGGCTAGAGGGAGGAAGGGCTAGAGAGAGAGACGGCTGGGAGGAAGGGCTAGAGGGAGGAAGAGCGAGAGAAGGCTAGGGGGAAGGGCTAGATAGAAGGCTGGGGGAAGGGCTAAAGAGAGAAGGCTGGGAGGAAGAGCTAGTGAGAGACAAGGCTAGGAGGAAGGGCTAGAGAGAGAGAAGGGCTAGAGGGAGGAAGGGCTAGAGAGAGACAATGCTAGGAAGAGCTAGAGAGAGACAAGGCTGGGAGGAAGGGCTAGAGAGAGAGAGAAGACTAGGAAGGACTAGAGAGAGAGAAGACTGGGAAGGACTAGAGAGAGAGAGAGAAGACTAGGAAGGACTAGATAGAGAGAGAAGACTAGGAAGAGAGAGAGAGAAGACTAGGAAGGACTAGAGAGAGAGAAGACTGGGAAGGACTAGAGAGAGAGAAGACTAGGAAGGACAAGAGAGAGAGAGAAGACTAGGAAGGACAAGAGAGAGAGAAGACTGGGAAGGACTAGAGAGAGAGAGAGACTAGGAAGGACTAGAGAGAGAGAGAAGACTAGGAAGGACTAGAGAGAGAGGGAAGACTAGGAAGGACTAGAGAGAGAGAGAAGACTAGGAAGGGCTAGAGAGAGAGAGACTAGGAAGGACTAGAGAGAGAGAAGACTAGGAAGGACTAGAGAGAGAGAGACTAGGAAGGACTAGAGAGAGAGAGAAGACTAGGAAGGACTAGAGAGAGAGAGAAGACTAGGAAGGACTAGAGAGAGAGAGAAGACTAGGAAGGGCTAGAGAGAGAGAGAAGACTAGGAAGGGCTAGAGAGAGAGAGAGGGGAAAGGGGAGAGAGAGACTAAGGTGAGAGTTCTAGCAGTTGGAAATAGAGTACCTTGACAAATATTGTGACAAGGAGGGGGACATTATCACTGCATCACAGTGGTTTCAGCGCCTGTTTATTGGTCATATATATCCCTCTGATGACATCATCAACAAGAGACGTTCGAGAGTTTAAAGTTGATAGTTCTCACAGTGTCTTCCTTCCTCTGCCTCTCCCCCCACCTCTCTTTCCCCCCCTCCCACCTCTCTTACCCCCCCTCCCTTCTCTCGGTTGGCCCCTAAACACTGACTGGGCCGTTACCATGGCGATCCTGCTGTCACCGTCGCTGTCGTCCCCAGAACTGCTGCTGTCATTCTGCTCTGTCCTATTAGGGAGGAGTTTAGGTTGAGGTACTCCGTTATTAGGAGGAGGAAGCACTTCTTTCCTCTGCTTGCTGGCCCCTCCCACATCCAGGTTGGCCCCTCCCATATTCTGACTAACCACTCCTACTTTCTCTTTTTCTTGGCTGGCCACTCCCACATCATGGCTGGCTCTTCCCACATCCTCTTGAGCAGGCTTACTGACCTCTGCCCCCAGGAACCCCCCTGTCCCCTCAACCACCTCTCCCTTCCTCTGCTTTGGCTCTGACCCCTTCCCTCTTTTAGCCTTGGACGGAGAGCCAGTCCCCTCTTCTTCCTCTTCCCTCCCTCCGTCCTCCCTCCCTCCGTCCTCCCTCTCTTTCCTCTTTATACAGGTAACGGCCCGGCGGAGGCGCTGGCTCTTGATGGCCTGTCTCTCCTGCTGCTCCAGACGGAAGAACGAGTCGATACGCAGCTGGGTCTACAGGGAGGGAGGAGGGGAGAGGAGGAGGGGGGGAGAGGAGGAGGGGGGGGGAGAGAGAGGAGGGGGGGAGAGAGAGGAGGGGGGGAGAGAGGAGGGGAGAGGAGGAGGGGGGGAGAGGAGGGGAGAGAAGGAGGGGGGGGAGAGGAGGGGAGAGAAGGAGGGGGGGAGAGGAGGGGAGAGAAGGAGGGGGGGAGAGAGAGGAGGGGAGAGGAGGAGGGGGGGAGGGGAGAGAAGGAGGGGGGAGAGGAGGGGAGAGAAGGAGGGGGGGAGAAGGAGGGGGGGGAGGGAGGAGGGAAGAGAAGGGCGGAGGGGAAAGGAGAGGAGAGAAGGACGGAGGGGATGGAGGAGAGGAGAGAAGGGCGGAGGGGATGGAGGAGGGGAGAGAAGGGCGGAGGAGGGGAGAGGAGAGAAGAGAAGGACGGAGGGGATGGAGGAGAGGAGAGAAGGGCGGAGGGGATGGAGGAGGGGAGAGAAGGGCGGAGGAAGGGAGAGGAGAGAAGGACGGAGGGGATGGAGGAGAGGAGAGAAGGGCGGAGGAGGGGATGGAGGAGGGGAGAGAAGGGCGGAGGGGATGGAGGAGGGGAGAGAAGGGCGGAGGGGATGGAGGAGGGGAGAGAAGGGCGGAGGGGATGGAGGAGGGGAGAGAAGGGCGGAGGGGATGAAGGAGGGGATAGAAGGGTGGAGGGGATGGAGGAGGGGAGAGAAGGGCGGAGGGGATGGAGGAGAGGAGAGAAGGACGGAGGGGATGGAGGAGGGGAGAGAAGGGCGGAGGGGATGGAGGAGGGGAGAGAAGGGCGGAGGGGATGGAGGAGAGGAGAGAAGGGCGGAGGGGATGAAGGAGGGGAGAGAAGGGTGGAGGGGATGGAGGAGAGGAGAGAAGGGCGGAGGGGATGGAGTAGGGGAGAGAAGGGCGGAGGGGGTGGAGGAGGGGAG
The DNA here is from genome assembly GCF_045791955.1 of Oncorhynchus clarkii lewisi. Lineage (NCBI taxonomy): Eukaryota > Metazoa > Chordata > Actinopteri > Salmoniformes > Salmonidae > Oncorhynchus > Oncorhynchus clarkii. Next base: position 7,924,257 of record NC_092164.1, read on the forward strand.
AGAAGGGCGGAGGAGGGGAGAGGAGAGGGGAAAGGAGGGAGGAGGGGAGCGAAGCACGGAGGAGAGGGAAGAGGGAAGAGGAACGGAGGTATTCAGGACAGATCAGAGGCAAATTGAGACAAATTCACAATAAATTCACTACCCAAGTCATTCACAATAAATTCACTATTATACCCAAGTCATTCTCAATCTCTACTTGCAATAATTACTACCAACAATTGATCCAGACTGATACCTATTGATCCAGACTAATACCTATTGATCCAGACTAATACCTATTGATCCAGACTAATACCTATTGATCCAGACTAATACCTATTGATCCAGACTAATACCTAATACCTATTGATCCAGACTAATACCTACTGATCCAGACTAATACCTATTGATCCAGACTAATACCTATTGATCCAGACTAATACCTAATACCTATTGATCCAGACTAATACCTAATACCTATTGATCCAGACTAATACCTATTGATCCAGACTAATACCCATTGATCCAGACTAATACCTATTGATCCAGACTAATACCTATTGATCCAGACTAATACCTATTGATCCAGACTAATACCTAATACCTATTGATCCAGACTAATACCTAATACCTATTGATCCAGACTAATACCCATTGATCCAGACTAATACCTATTGATCCAGACTAATACCTAATACCTATTGATCCAGACTAATACCTATTGATCCAGACTAATACCTATTGATCCAGACTAATACCTAATACCTATTGATCCAGACTAATACCTAATACCCATTGATCCAGATTAATACCTATTGATCCAGACTAATACCTATTGATCCAGACTAATACCTATTGATCCAGACTAATACCTAATACCTATTGATCCAGACTAATACCTATTGATCCAGACTAATACCTAATACCTATTGATCCAGACTAATACCTAATACCTATTGATCCAGACTAATACCTATTGATCCAGACTAATACCTATTGATCCAGACTAATACCTAATACCTATTGATCCAGACTAATACCTAATACCTATTAATCCAGACTAATACCTAATACCTATTGATCCAGACTAATACCTATTGATCCAGACTAATACCCATTGATCCAGACTAATACCTATTGATCCAGACTAATACCTAATACCTATTGATCCAGACTAATACCTATTGATCCAGACTAATACCTAATACCTATTGATCCAGACTAATACCCATTGATCCAGACTGATACCTATTGATCCAGACTAATACCTAATACCTATTGATCCAGACTAATACCTAATACCTATTGATCCAGACTAATACCTATTGATCCAGACTAATACCTAATACCTATTGATCCAGACTAATACCTATTGATCCAGACTAATACCTATTGATCCAGACTAATACCTATTGATCCAGACTAATACCTATTGATCCAGACTAATACCTATTGATCCAGACTAATACCTATTGATCCAGATTAATACATATTGATCCAGACTAATACCTAATACCTATTGATCCAGACTAATACCTATTGATCCAGACTAATACCTATTGATCCAGACTAATACCTATTGATCCAGACTAATACCTAATACCTATTGATCCAGACTAATACCTATTGATCCAGACTAATACCTAATACCTATTGATCCAGACTAATACCTATTGATCCAGACTAATACCTATTGATCCAGACTAATACCTATTGATCCAGACTAATACCTATTGATCCTAATACCTATTGATCCAGACTAATACCTATTGATCCAGACTAATACCTATTGATCCAGACTAATACCTATTGATCCAGACTAATACCTAATACCTATTGATCCAGACTAATACCTATTGATCCAGACTAATACCTATTGATCCAGACTAATACCTAATACCTATTGATCCAGACTAATACCTATTGATCCAGACTAATACCTATTGATCCAGACTAATACCTAATACCTATTGATCCAGACTAATACCTATTGATCCAGACTAAACCTAATACCTATTGATCCAGACTAATACCTAATACCTATTGATCCAGACTAATACCTATTGATCCAGACTAATACCTATTGATCCAGACTAATACCTATTGATCCAGACTAATACCTATTGATCCAGACTAATACCTAATACCTATTGATCCAGACTAATACCCATTGATCCAGACTAATACCTAATACCTATTGATCCAGACTAATACCTATTGATCCAGACTAATACATAATACCCATTGATCCAGACTAATACCTAATACCTATTGATCCAGATTAATACCTATTGATCCAGACTAATACCTAATACCTATTGATCCAGACTGATACCTATTGATCCAGACTAATACCTATTGATCCAGACTAATACCTATTGATCCAGACTAATACCTATTGATCCAGACTAATACCTATTGATCCAGACTAATACCTAATACCTATTGATCCAGACTGATACCTATTGATCCAGACTAATACCTATTGATCCAGACTAATACCCATTGATCCAGACTAATACCTAATACCTATTGATCCAGACTAATACCTATTGATCCAGACTAATACCTAATACCTATTGATCCAGACTGATACCTATTGATCCAGACTAATACCTATTGATCCAGACTAATACCTATTGATCCAGACTAATACCTATTGATCCAGACTAATACCTAATACCTATTGATCCAGACTAATACCTAATACCTATTGATCCAGACTGATACCTATTGATCCAGACTAATACCTATCGATCCAGACTAATACCCAATACCTATTGATCCAGACTAATACCTAATACCTATTGATCCAGACTAATACCTAATACCTATTGATCCAGACTGATACCTATTGATCCAGACTAATACCTATTGATCCAGACTAATACCTATTGATCCAGACTAATACCCATTGATCCAGACTAATACCTATTGATCCAGACTAATACCTATTGATCCAGACTAATACCTATTGATCCAGACTAATACCTATTGATCCAGACTGATACCTATTGATCCAGACTAATACCTATTGATCCAGACTAATTAATACCTGTTGATCCAGACTAATACCTATTGATCCAGACTAATACCTAATACCTATTGATCCAGACTAATACCTAATACCTATTGATCCAGACTAATACCTATTGATCCAGACTAATACCTATTGATCCAGACTAATACCTATTGATCCAGACTAATACCTATTGATCCAGACTAATACCTATTGATCCAGACTAATACCTATTGATCCAGACTAATACCTATTGATCCAGATTAATACCTATTGATCCAGACTAATACCTAATACCTATTGATCCAGACTAATACCTAATACCTATTGATCCAGACTAATACCTATTGATCCAGACTAATACCTAATACCTATTGATCCAGACTAATACCTAATGATCCAGACTAATACCTATTGATCCAGACTAATACCTATTGATCCAGACTAATACCTATTGATCCAGACTAATACCTATTGATCCAGACTAATACCTAATACCTATTGATCCAGACTAATACCTATTGATCCAGAATAATACCTATTGATCCAGACTAATACCTAATACCTATTGATCCAGACTAATACCTAATACCTATTGATCCAGACTAATACCTATTGATCCAGACTGATACCTATTGATCCAGACTAATTAATACCTGTTGTGTGTTGAGCTGTTTGATAACAGGATGTAGAGTCTCTTCTGTCTTCCTGCTGTTCCAACCAAAACGACTCTCACAGAACGTAGGCTGAGGGTTAAGAAAAACTGGTCCCAAAGACGACACAGAACATCTCTCACACACACACCCACACACACAGAGACACACACACACTCACACACACACAGAGACACACACACACACACACTCTCCTAGAGGATATTCCTTGAGGAGGTCGAGGTGTGGGCGGCCCCAGCTAAAGGAGCTTTCTGATAGGTCGACGCTGGGCTGCAGGTAGGCAGTTGCCACGGCAGGGTTGGGGAAGCCCGGCCGCAGCCGAAGCCCTCTCAGTTTCCTCTTGACCTTGGAGTCACGGGGGTCAGAGGTCAGACGTTGCTGCTGCTGGGCCAAGGACCACCACTCACTGGAAGGGGAAACAGAGACAGAAAGCACAGACAGACTGAGTCAAGCAAAACAGCTGTGTCTCTGTGATCTCTGAGGGAATTGAACCCACAACCTTGGCATAGCTAAAGTCACACAGGACCACTCATTCATTATTCATCACCACACAATACCCTGATCCCACCCAGACCACAGACCCCAGACCACTAGACACCACCCCCACCCCACCCAGTCATCCATCCGGTCCTGACCTGAACATGCTGACTGGTTCCGTGCCAGGTCCAGGGAACTCGTTGAGTATCTCCATGCCCGTCACATAGCCCACCCCTACCACCACCCAGTCACCCCCCGGTCCTGACCTGAACATGCTGACTGGTTCCATGCCCGTCACATAGCCCACCCCACCCAGACCACTAGACCCCAACCCCCCCACCAGACCACTAGACCCCAACCCCCCCACCAGACCACTAGACACCACCCCCACCCCACCCAGTCATCCCCCGGTCCTGACCTGAACATGCTGACTGGTTCCGTGCCAGGTCCAGGGAACTCGTTGAGTATCTCCATGCCCGTCACATAGCCCACCCCCGGGACTCCCTCCGTATAGTCACTACCCAGCAGGTAGGCCAGGTTAATCATCTTGGTACGGTCCACACCTGGGGAGGGACGAGGGTTAGGGTTAGAGAGAGTAGTCTAGTGGTGGGGGGGGGGGGTAGTTGGTGTCTAGTGGTTTGGGTGGGTGGGTGGGGGGGTTGGCGTCTAGTGGTTTGGGTGGGTGGGGGGGGGTTGGTATCTAGTGGTTTGGGTGGGGGGGGGGGGGGTTGGTATCTAGTGGTTTGGGTGGGTGGGGGGGTTGGCGTCTAGTGGTTTGGGTGGGGGGGTTGGCGTCTAGTGGTTTGGGTGGGGGGGTTGGCGTCTAGTGGTTTGGGTGGGTGGGGGGGTTGGCATCTAGTAGTTTGGGTGGGGGGGGTCATAGGTAGTGTTCTAACCAGTTGGTTCTGTAGGTCTACGTACTGCTAGGGTTCTACGTACCCAGTTGGTTCTGTAGGTCTACGTACCCAGTTGGTTCTGTAGGTCTACGTACCCAGTTGGTTCTGTAGGTCTACGTACTGGTAGTATTCTAGGTATTTGTTCTGGCTGAAGAAGTTCTTGTAGACGTGTCGTCCTCCGAACAGCCACACGTCGCTGTCGTCGGTGATTGTTCCGTGGGTCTGGTCGGTCCGGTCCAGGGCTGCACACTGGGCCTCGGCCTCACCGGGAGCCACCAGGAAGGGTACGCCAAACAACCTTAGCAGCTCCTGACGGACAAGACACACCGGGACATTAGACCCGGTAAGGGATCGTCATCGACGACGGGGGGGAGGGGGGGGCCGACAGGAAATGGTGTGTTCCACGGAGCGGTGAGGAACTGACCTTCCACAGAGTTGTATTATTTTCCAGAAAACTCAGAGCCCAGAATTGATTATTAATATTTTTTATAACATGGCTATAATTTAACACATTTGCAGCTATGTGTGTTAAATGTGTTCAACATTCACTGAAGTAGTTAGCATGTTTACTAGATAGCTACAGTAGTTGCTGTGGTAATAGTTTAGCTAACCAAACTATCAGTCCTAGCTAGTTTAGCTAACCAAACTATCAGTCCTAGCTTGTTTAGCTAACCCAAACTATCAGTTCTAGCTTGTTTAGCTAACCCAAACTATCAGTTCTAGCTTGTTTAGCTAACCCAAACTATCAGTTCTAGCTTGTTTAGCTAACCAAACTATCAGTTCTAGCTTGTTTAGCTAACCAAACTATCAGTCCTAGCTAGTTTAGCTAACCAAACTATCAGTCCTAGCTAGTTTAGCTAACCAAACTATCAGTCCTAGCTAGTTTAGCTAACCAAACTATCAGTCCTAGCTAGTTTAGCTAACCAAACTATCAGACCTAGCTTGTTTGGCTAACCAAACTATCAGTCCTAGCTAGTTTGGCTAACCAAACTATCAGTCCTAGCTAGTTTGGCTAACCAAACTATCAGTCCTAGCTAGTTTAGCTAACCAAACTACCAGTCCAAGCTAGTTTAGCTAACCAAACTATCAGTCCTAGCTAGTTTAGCTAACCAAACTATCAAACCTAGCTTGTTTGGCTAACCAAACTATCAGACCTAGCTTGTTTGGCTAACCAAACTATCAGTCCTAGCTAGTTTAGCTAACCAAACTATCAGTCCTTGCTTGTTTGGCTAACCAAACTATCAGTCCTAGCTTGTTTGGCTAACCAAACTATCAGTCCTTGCTTGTTTGGCTAACCAAACTATCAGTCCTTGCTTGTTTGGCTAACCAAACTATCAGTCCTTGCTTGTTTGGCTAACCAAACTATCAGTCCTTGCTTGTTTGGCTAACCAAACTATCAGTGCTAGCTAATTTAGCTAACCAAACTATCAGTCCTAGCTAGTTTAGCTAACCAAACTATCAGTCCTAGCTAGTTTAGCTAACCAAACTATTAGACCTAGCTTGCTATTATGAAAATCTAATTCAACAACGCCAATAAAATGTTTTCAATTTGACTTTTGCTTTCAAGAGCAGCTCAAAACATGTAAGAATGAACTGTAGCCATTGAATTCTACCATGCTGATATACAGTGTGTTACATGGAAATAATGCCCTTTCAAGCCAATCAGAAACATGTATTCAACAATGCCCTGCTATAAACAGATATAAACTCAGCAGAAGAATATGGACCATTCTAAAGCACTGAATTAGACCCAGGGTTTTTTCTGGATAAAAAAGGGGCTTAGGCGGTGACCGTGGCAATGGGCGCGGTCAGCCCCTAGCCACAGCTGAATTTTGGAGAACATTTTTAAATCTATAGCTTTTGCCATGGCCAATGCTGTGATCTTTTGATCAAACATAACCACATCAATACTTATAACTTCATTGTTTTGGGAACTTTCAATCACTTGTTTTTGGCGATTGTTAAATTTCTCAAGAAGTCAGCTGGTATTCTGTCTATAGTGGAGTGGCCAGCACAGTCACCGGATCTCAACCCTATTGAGCTGTTGTGGGAGCAGCTTGACCGTATGGTACGTAAGAAGTGCCCATCAAGCCAATCCAACTTGTGGGAGGTTCTTCAGGAAGCATGGGGTGAAATCTCTCCAGATTAAACAAATTGACAACTAGAATGCCAAAGGTCTACAAGGCTGTAATTGCTGCAAATGGAGGATTCTTTGACTAAAGAGAGGTTGAAGGACATAATTATTATTGGGGGCAAGGTCAGGGGAAGAGTCAGGGGAAGAGTCAGGGGAAGGGTCAGGGGAAAGGTCTGGGCCAGGGGAAGTCAGGGGAAGGGTCTGGGTCAGAGGAAGAGTCAGGGGAAGGGTCTGGGTCAGAGGAAGGGTCTGGGTCAGGGGAAGAGTCTGGGGAAGGGTCTGGGTCAGAGTCAGGGGAAGGGTCTAGGTCAGAGGAAGAGTCAGGGGAAGGGTCAGGGGAAGAGTCAGGGGAAAGGTCTAGGTCAGAGGAAGAGTCAGGGGAAGGGTCTAGATCAGAGGAAGAGTCAAGGGGAGGGTCTGGGTCAGGGGAAGAGTCAGGGGAAGGGTCTAGGTCAGAGGAAGAGTCAGGGGAAGGGTCAGGGGAAGAGTCAGGGGAAGAGTCAGGGGAAGGGTCTAAGTCAGAGGAAGAGTCAGGGGAAGGGTCTAGGTCAGAGGAAGAGTCAGGGGAAGGGTCAGGGGAAGAGTCAGGGGAAGGGTCAGGGGAAGGGTCTAAGTCAGAGGAAGAGTCAGGGGAAGGGTCTAGGTCAGAGGAAGAGTCAGGGGAAGGGTCAGGGGAAGAGTCAGGGGAAGGGTCTAGGTCAGAGGAAGAGTCAGGGGAAGGGTCTAGGTCAGAGGAAGGGTCAGGGGAAGGGTCTGGGCCAGGGGAAGAGTCAGGGGAAGGGTCTAGGTCAGAGGAAGAGTCAGGGGAAGGGTCTAGGTCAGGAGGAAGGGTCAGGGGAAGAGTCGGTCTGGGTCAGGGGAAGAGTCAGGGGAAGTGTCTAGGTCAGGAGGAAGGGTCAGGGGAAGAGTCGGTCTGGGTCAGGGGAAGAGTCAGGGGAAGTGTCAGGGGAAGAGTCCGGGGAAGAGTCCGGGGAAGAGTCCGGGGAAGTGTCAGGGGCAGGGGAAGAGTCCGGGGAAGTGTCATGGGCAGGGGAAGAGTCCGGGGAAGTGTCAGGGGCAGGGGAAGAGTCCGGGGAAGTGTCAGGGGAAGAGTCCGGGGAAGAGTCCGGGGAAGAGTCCGGGGCAGGGGAAGAGTCCGGGGAAGAGTCAGGGGCAGGGGAAGAGTCCGGGGAAGTGTCAGGGGCAGTGTCAGTGGCAGGGGAAGTGTCAGGGGAAGGGTCAGGGGAAAGGTCTGGGCCAGGGGAAGTCAGGGGAAGGGTCTGGGTCAGAGGAAGAGTCAGGGGAAGGGTCTGGGTCAGAGGAAGAGTCAGGGGAAGGGTCTGGGTCAGGGGAAGAGTCAGGGGAAGGGTCTAGGTCAGAGGAAGAGTCAGGGGAAGGGTCAGGGGAAGAGTCAGGGGAAGGGTCTAGGTCAGAGGAAGAGTCAGGGGAAGGGTCTAGGTCAGAGGAAGAGTCAGGGGGAGGGTCTGGGTCAGGGGAAGAGTCAGGGGAAGGGTCTAGGTCAGAGGAAGAGTCAGGGGAAGGGTCAGGGGAAGAGTCAGGGGAAGAGTCAGGGGAAGGGTCTAAGTCAGAGGAAGAGTCAGGGGAAGGGTCTAGGTCAGAGGAAGAGTCAGGGGAAGGGTCAGGGGAAGAGTCAGGGGAAGGGTCAGGGGAAGGGTCTAAGTCAGAGGAAGAGTCAGGGGAAGGGTCTAGGTCAGAGGAAGAGTCAGGGGAAGGGTCTAGGTCAGAGGAAGGGTCTAGGTCAGAGGAAGAGTCAGGGGAAGGGTCAGGGGAAGTGTCAGGGGAAGGGTCTAGGTCAGAGGAAGAGTCAGGGGAAGGGTCTAGGTCAGAGGAAGGGTCAGGGGAAGGGTCTGGGCCAGGGGAAGAGTCAGGGGAAGGGTCTAGGTCAGAGGAAGAGTCAGGGGAAGGGTCTAGGTCAGAGGAAGGGTCAGGGGAAGAGTCGGTCTGGGTCAGGGGAAGAGTCAGGGGAAGTGTCAGGGGAAGAGTCCGGGGAAGAGTCCGGGGAAGAGTCCGGGGAAGTGTCAGGGGCAGGGGAAGAGTCCGGGGAAGTGTCATGGGCAGGGGAAGAGTCCGGGGAAGTGTCAGGGGCAGGGGAAGAGTCCGGGGAAGTGTCAGGGGAAGAGTCCGGGGAAGAGTCCGGGGAAGTGTCAGGGGCAGGGGAAGAGTCCGGGGAAGAGTCAGGGGCAGGGGAAGAGTCCGGGGAAGTGTCAGGGGCAGGGGAAGTGTCAGGGGCAGGGGAAGTGTCAGGGGCAGGGGAAGAGTCAGGGGAAGGGTCAGGGTCTGGGTCAGGGGAAGAGTCAGGGGAAGCGTCAGGGGAAGAGTCAGGGGAAGAGTCAGGGGAAGAGTCCGGGGCAGGGGAAGAGTCCGGGGAAGTGTCAGGGGCAGGGGAAGAGTCTGGGGAAGTGTCAGGGGCAGGGGAAGAGTCCGGGGAAGTGTCAGGGGCAGGGGAAGGGTCCAGGGAAGTGTCAGAGGAAGAGTCCAGGGAAGTGTCAGGGGCAGGGGAAGAGTCAGAGGGAAGAGTCAGGGGCAGGGGAAGTGTCAGGGGCAGGGGAAGCGTCCGGGGAAGTGTCAGGGGCAGGGGACGAGGCCGGGGAAGTGTCAGGGGCAGGGGAAGAGTCAGGGTCTGGGTCAGGGGAAGAGTCAGGGTCTGGGTCAGGGGAAGAGTCAGGGTCTGGGTCAGGGGAAGAGTCAGGGGAAGAGTCAGGGTCTGGGTCCGGGGAAGAGTCCGGGGAAGAGTCAGGGGCAGGGGTCAGGATCTGGGGTCTGACTGACTAAATGTGTGTGTTGACTGCCTCCTTTATCAGACTGACTAAATGTGTGTGTTGACTGTCTCCTTTATCAGACTGACTAAATGTGTGTGTTGACTGCCTCCTTTATCAGACTGACTAAATGTGTGTGTTGACTGCCTCCTTTATCAGACTGACTAAATGTGTGTGTTGACTGCCTCCTTTATCAGACTGACTAAATGTGTGTGTTGACTGTCTCCTTTACCAGACTGACTAAATGTGTGTGTTGACTGCCTCCTTTATCAGACTGACTAAATGTGTGTGTTGACTGCCTCCTTTACCAGACTGACTAAATGTGTGTGTTGACTGCCTCCTTTACCAGACTGACTAAATGTGTGTGTTGACTCTCTCCTTTACCAGACTGACTAAATGTGTGTGTTGACTGCCTCCTTTATCAGACTGACTAAATGTGTGTTGACCGTCTCCCCTACCTGGCTCTCCAGACACATCTGTCCGGTAACCGTGGCAGCGATGCGTTCCTGTTGCTGCTTCTGTTCCCTCAGCCTGGACTGCTGCTCTCCAAGACTGCTCTCTAGCGCCACCAGCTCATCCTGGTGGACAATACAGGTACTGCATCAGCCCAGTTCCACTACTGTACACAGTAACAGCTCCTCCTACAGGACAATACGGGTACTGCATCAACCCAGTTCCACTACTGTACACAGTAACAGCTCCTCCTACAGGACAATATGGGTACCGCATCAACCCAGTTCCACTACTGTACACAGTAACAGCTCCTCCTACAGGACAACACAGGTACAGCATCAACCCAGTTCCACTACTGTACACAGTAACAGCTCCCCTACAGGACAACACAGGTACTGCATCCTCAAATCTCTACTGTACAAACAGCTCCTCCTACAGGACAACAGGTACAGCATCCCCAAATCTCTACTGTACAAACAGCTCCTCCTACAGGACAACAGGTACAGCACCCTCAAATCTCTACTGTACAAACAGCTCCTCCTACAGGACAACACAGGTACTACATCCTCAAATCTCTACTGTATAAACAGCCCCCCCTAGAGGACAATACAGGTACTACATCCTCAAATCTCTACTGTACAAACAGCTCCCCCTACAGGACAACACAGGTACTGCATCCTCAAATCTCTACTGTACAAACAGCTCCTCCTACAGGACAACAGGTACAGCATCCTCAAATCTCTACTGTATAAACAGCTCCCCCTATAGGACAATACAGGTACTACATCCTCAAATCTCTACTGTACAAACAGCTCCCCCTACAGGACAACACAGGTACTGCATCCTCAAATCTCTACTGTACAAACAGCTCCTCCTACAGGACAACACAGACAGGTACTACATCCTCAAATCTCTACTGTATAAACAGCTCCCCTTATAGGACAATACAGGTACTACATCCTCAAATCTCTACTGTACAAACAGCTCCCCCTACAGGACAACACAGGTACAGCATCCTCAAATCTCTACTGTACAAACAGCTCCCCCTACAGGACAACACAGGTACAGCATCCTCAAATCTCTACTGTACAAACAGCTCCCCCTACAGGACAACACAGGCACTGCATCCTCAAATCTCTACTGTACAAACAGCTCCTCCTACAGGACAACAGGTACAGCACCCTCAAATCTCTACTGTACAAACAGCTCCCCCTACAGGACAACAGGTACAGCATCCTCAAATCTCTACTGTACAAACAGCTCCCCCTACAGGACAACAGGTACAGCACCCTCAAATCTCTACTGTACAAACAGCTCCTCCTACAGGACAACAGGTACAGCATCCTCAAATCTCTACTGTACAAACAGCTCCTCCTACAGGACAACACAGGTACAGCATCCTCAAATCTCTACTGTATAAACAGCTCCCCTACAGGACAACACAGGTACTACATCCTCAAATCTCTACTGTATAAACAGCTCCCCCTATAGGACAATACAGGTACTGCATCCTCAAATCTCTACTGTACAAACAGCTCCTCCTACAGGACAACAGGTACAGCATCCTCAAATCTCTACTGTACAAACAGCTCCTCCTACAGGACAACACAGACAGGTACTACATCCTCAAATCTCTACTGTATAAACAGCTCCCCTTATAGGACAATACAGGTACTACATCCTCAAATCTCTACTGTACAAACAGCTCCCCCTACAGGACAACACAGGTACAGCATCCTCAAATCTCTACTGTACAAACAGCTCCCCCTACAGGACAACACAGGTACAGCATCCTCAAATCTCTACTGTACAAACAGCTCCCCCATACAGGACAACACAGGCACTGCATCCTCAAATCTCTACTGTACAAACAGCTCCTCCTACAGGACAACAGGTACAGCACCCTCAAATCTCTACTGTACAAACAGCTCCCCCTACAGGACAACAGGTACAGCATCCTCAAATCTCTACTGTACAAACAGCTCCCCCTACAGGACAACAGGTACAGCACCCTCAAATCTCTACTGTACAAACAGCTCCTCCTACAGGACAACAGGTACAGCATCCTCAAATCTCTACTGTACAAACAGCTCCCCCTACAGGACAACAGGTACAGCACCCTCAAATCTCTACTGTACAAACAGCTCCTCCTACAGGACAATAGGTACAGCATCCTCAAATCTCTACTGTACAAACAGCTCCCCCTACAGGACAACAGGTACAGCATCCTCAAATCTCTACTGTACAAACAGCTCCCCCTACAGGACAACACAGGTACAGCATCCTCAAATCTCTACTGTACAAACAGATCCAACAACACATCTCAACCACACACAGAGAAACAGACATTTTCCTGTCTATTTCCTGGTAATCTCCATCCCCATGCTCTGTCTTTTCACCACTACATGTAAGCAGTACTTATCTTACCACGTTGATGTCTTCCCACTCGTTGGGTAGAGGAACAGACGCTGGGGCAGGAGGAGCTGGGCTGGGCTCTGTGGGAGGCTGGGGCTCCTCGTCCTCCTCCCTCTCTTCCAAAGGGATAGCTCTGCTACTTAAAGCCTCCTCCTCTTCCTCCTCCTTCTTGGCCACGTCTTCCTGTGCCTTAGCTGGAGTACCGTCCCCAACCTCTATCAGCGAATCATCTGTCTCCTCCTCCTTTAGCTCCTCCCCCTCAGACACGTCAACGAAGCTCTCTGAATCACTGTCCTCCATCTTCACAATCTGTCCATTCCTCTCCTCCCCGGTGTTCTGTCCATTCCTCTCCTCCTGCGATGGAGGTAAAGGCTCAGTCACTAGGCTGCTCCTCCCAGTCTCCTCCTCTCTGTTTAGACCAAGGCCTGATGGGGGAATAACACAGAGAGCCTGACCCAAACTGTCCCCCTGACCCACTGCAGAGTGGAAAGCTCTGTTCCTGTTGTCGATGGCTTGCTCCAACTCCTCTCTGTTCCTCCTCAGAATCTCCTCCACCTCCTCCCTGCTCCTCCTGGTGACGGTTTCCTCCTCCATGCTGAGGAGCACCCTGTCCGCAGGAGGAATGGGGAGGCGAAGGGGGAGAGGAGGAGCAGGGAGGAGCTCATCCCCCTTCTCCACCCCAAGCATGTCCTCATTGGTCAGAGTTGTCCTCAGGGGCGTGTCCTTCCCTTCAGTCTCCTCCTCTGAGCTGCTGATGACGAACAATCGGTTCGCAGGAGGCTGGGGACTGGGAGGGTGGGGCTTAACAGGAGAATTGCCAATCATGGTGGCGTATTGGGACGGGCCTACGTCCAACTCTTCTCCCGTGGCTCGCTGAATGGCCAGGAGGGTACGAGGAGACACACTGCCACCCTCCTTCTCCTCCTCCTCGTCTGAGAAGCTGGTATCCATGGCAGTCTGGATGGCCTTCAGTGTCCGAGGGGAGATGGGTGCTGTATCCCCCAGGCTCGGGATCGGGTCCTGGGGATGTTTAGACGATGATGAGGGTCCCTCCTCCAGGCTCTCCTCCTCTGAGATGGGTCTCCAAAGGGGCTCAGGTCTCTCCCCTCCCCCCGTCCTAACCCTCCCTGACAGGGGACCACCCAACCAGGGAGAGGCCGCAGGCTGGATGTCTGGCACCCTCTCACTGCTGTCGGTCTTCTTCGGACCTGAGGGGCACACACACACACAAACACACACACAGGCACAGACACACAGACACACAGCCAGACAGACACACAGACACACAGCCAGACAGACACAAGGGGATGAGTTTGAACAGGTCTAATGCGGAGAATCGCTCAATTTGATCGCTGACCCACTTCGACCTCTAACCTTTGATGAGGATGTAGTGGGTGGAGTCTTCTGAGAGGAGGCGTCGTGTCTCCACGCTGTGCCCCTCCCCCTGGTTGTATAGCTCCACCCCCGGGGCGTTCCCAGCACTACGGTTGGACATCTCTCTCTCCACCCCCTCCAGACGCACGTTCAGCTTGTTCCTCTGCAGCAGTCCTGCTAGCTGGTACTGGGAGAAGTCCCCTGACCGCTGGGAGGGGGGGGTTAGGGTGCATGACACACACACACACACACAGAGAGAGACAGTGTGTGTGGTACCTCAGGAGGTGTGTGGTACCTCAGGAGGTGTGTGGTACCTCAGGAGGTGTGGGGTACATGGTGTGTGTGGTACCTCAGGAGGTGTGGGGTACATGGTGTGTGGTACCTCAGGAGGTGTGGGGTACATGGTGTGTGGTACCTCAGGAGGTGTGTGGTACATGGTGCGTCGTCTCTTGCTGAATTCCTTCATGTCTTTAAGGATCTCATGTTTCACCTCAGGAGGCATGGCAGAAAACTCCTCAGAGTTGATGTCCACAGAGTTAGAGTCTTCAAAGAAATCCCCCTGACAGACAGGCAGACAGACAGGCAGGAAGGCAGACAGACAGACACATACGCACAGACAGACAGATAGACAGGCAGACAGGCACATACGCACAGACAGACAGACAGACAGGCAGATAGACAGGCAGACAGACAGACAGACACATACGCACAGACAGACAGATAGACAGGCAGACAGGCACATACGCACAGACAGACAGGCAGACAGGCAGATACGCACAGACAGACAGACAGACAGACAGACAGGCAGGCACATACGCACAGAGAGACAGAGACAGAGACAGACAGACAGACAGACAGACAGACAGGCAGGCAGGCAGGCAGACAGACAGGAAGGCAGGCAAGGCAGGCAAGGCAGGCAAGGCAAGGCAAGGCAAGGCAAGGCAGGCAGGCAGGCAGGCAGGCAGACAGGCAGACAGGCAGACAGACAGACAGACAGGCAGACAGACATACAGACAGGTGTCACAAGGTAGCAAAACTTAATGAGACAAAAAGGAATCCAGTGTTCTTATTGGACAAGACAATAAAGCACCACCCTCTCTGTTTTCTCCTCCATCACATGACGTGGGTGTTGACCTCACCTGGTAGATGTGACGGCTGTCCTCCTCCACCTGCTCCTCCTCGTCTGAGCTGCTCCTCTCTCTCTCCTCCTCCTGGGCTGGCAGGGCAGGCAGCATGAACATGTCCTCCTCTCTCCTCACAGCAGACAGGCTGGGCAGATGATCCTGACTGGAGGAGAATCACAACACAAATGGTTACAGGCCTATAAACAGACCAGATCTCTATGGTTACAGACCAGACCTCTATGGTTACAGGCCTATTCACAGACCAGACCTCTATGGTTACAGGCCTATTCACAGACCAGACCTCTATGGTTACAGGCCTATATACAGACCTCTTTGGTTACAGACCAGACCTCTTTGGTTACAGACCAGATCTCTATGGTTACAGACCAGATCTCTATGGTTACAGACCTATATACAGACCAGACCTCTATGGTTACAGACCAGATCTCTATGGTTACAGGCCTATATACAGACCAGACCTCTATGGTTACAGACCTATATACAGACCTTCCTCTCCTCCTCTCCTCACCTCACCTCCTCTCTCCCAGAGCAGCTTTGATGGCTTGTCTCTTCAGGAAGGTCTTGAGGAGTTTGTCATTGGTCTGTTTGGACTCCATAGTCTTCTCCTCCTTTCTCTGTCTTCTGATGGCCTGGAGGGAAGCACAGGGTTAACACACTCACACACACACACACACACACAGACAACATGAACACACACACACACACACACACACAGACAGACAACATGAACACACACACACACACACACACACACACACACACACACACACACACACACACACACACACACACACACACACACACACACACACACACACACAGGGTCTGTTTCTTGATCAGAGGTGCGTCTCCATCGAACACGAAGACAGGTCTGATGCGGAAAAAGAGCAATTTACAGAGACGATGGAACAGGGTGAGGAGGTGGGCGTTCTGGACACTGTTACCCTCCCTGTCTCTCACACCCTTAACAGCCTGGTTCAACCAGATACTGATGTCTGGGAGAGGGACAGGTCAAGGATCTCTACAGACACAGGCAGACAACTAGCTAACGTTATATAATGTTTACATACTCATCTCATATGTATATACTGAACAGCTATACCATATACTGCATCTTTATGTAATAAATGTATCACTAGCCACTTTAAACAATGCCACTTTATATAATGTTTACATACCCTACATTACTCATCTCATATGTATGTACTGTACTCTATACCATATACTGCATCTTTATGTAATAAATGTATCACTAGCCACTTTAAACAATGCCACTTTATATAATGTTTACATACCCTACATTACTCATCTCATATGTATATACTGTACTCGATACCATCTACTGCATCTTGCCTATACCGTTCTGTACCATCACTCATTCATATATCTTTATGTACATATTCTTTATCCCTTTACACTTGTGTGTATAAGGTAGTAGTTTTGAAATTGTTAGTTAGATTACTTGTTGGTTATTACTGCATTGTCGGAACAAGAAGCACAAGCATTTCGCTACACTCGCATTAACATCTGCTAACCATTTGTATGTGACCAATTTTTTAAATTATTTTTATTTCACCTTTATTTAACCAGGTAGGTCTAGTTGAGAACAAGTTCTCATTTACAACTGCGACCTGGCCAAGATAAAGCATAGCAGTGTGAACAGACAACAACACAGAGTTACACATGGAGTAATTTGGTTTACTGCACAAATTCACTAGACACTAACTCTATGTAAGATGCAGACACATGTTATGACTGGGATGTGCAGTAGGTATGGGTGGGAGATTGAGGGGAAGACGCAGGAAACACTACTTTAAAAAAAGTCAAGAACAAGGAGAGAGAAAGAAAGAAAGAGTTTAAGAGAGCGATAGGTGGGGGGCTCCTTGTGGTGTCCGGAAGGATACCGACAGCCAGGATCTTGCCCTCGAGCGTCTCGGGGTTGATGGGCTTCCCGGTGGTCTCAAGCAGCTTCCACAGCCCGTGTACCCCCATTGCTCTCCGAGTGACAGCCTAGACAACATCAATACCAAAATAAGACTATAGCAAATCGCCCATATCGTAGAAGCTATTTGAAAAGCTCGATTCAAATACACACACGTGGATATCAAACTCACCTGTACTAGAGGACAATAGTTTAACCAGAATTTATTATCTTCGGTACATTTAAAAAAAAGTTGTCTTCTGTGGGTGTAACAATATTTTATTTCCAACGGTGGAACACAGTACTGCGGATAATAGTTCCGGTTATTATTATTATTATTCCGCGGTTTGGTCATTTTGTAACGCTGTCGTCTCAACTTCCGTTTACTGATCGTGAATCAGATTTGGGATATCTGTTTACTGTCCCCACTATGGATGAGAAATCGTCCAAGCTGATTCAGAGTCTGTTTCCTGTCGGACACCCCTCCACGTCCGCCAAGCCAACAGTGTCCGGTCGGTGAGAACACAAACAAGATGGCGACCAGGATTTAACAGAGGAAATATTTTTAATCGGGTAAACAACAGTATGTGCATGTTTATTCTGATACCGTTTTGATATCTCTCTACGTTACACTAATTTTACACTGCTAATGTTAGTTAACAATGTTTACACGTTTATGTCCAGGGCATGGTTTGTTGTTTCCTACTCGGTTTGCTTTATTGTTAGTTTCTGTTAGTTGAGGAAAGCTGAACTCCGTTCTCTTATATCCTTATCTAACCGGCTGGGTGTTGATCATGTGCTGACACTGCTGTTAAAGCTCCTCCACAGATAACAGGTGAGTTATTTTATCCTTGGAGCTCAGCCAGAGACTGAACTAGCCAAGTAAACAACTAGTTGGAAAGGGCAGCTGTTTTGACTCTTCATTTTACCAATTCAAAACATATTAAAAAATAAAGAATTGAAGGCAGAAAAAAGTTCATTAGCTAGTTACAGGAGCTGTGCGAGATTCTCTTGCTACGTTCTTATTTTATTTATTTAACATGTCTAACAGGGTGGTAAACTCAGAATCAACATTTGTCTGTCTGTCTTCGGGAGAGAGATCTAAACTGCCATCCTGGAAGTCATCCACCGCCCTGTCCCTCTGCCATTCGACTGGACTGTTGTGAAGACTTCCTCTACCATCATGTCTACCGCTGCAGTAGCAGACAGAGGTAAGTCATTATCACCCCCTATCATTCCACTGTTGTTTACATCCTCCCCCTGCATCCTCTCAGCCAATCACACACAGCGATGTTGAGACCTGATAACTCCTCCAGCCAATACATTGAAAGAGAGATAACATTCCAGAATGTTTGCCAGGTTCCGTCCGTCCAGTCAGGGGCCCCGGCGACGGCATGGAGACAGACAAGCCCCCAGTCGTTAAGGAGATCGGTGCCGTGGATACGCCTCTGTCTTCGGTGCCACTACTTAAGGTAGCTAGTCCCAAACAAAGCCCCAAGAAGACGCACCCTGCCCCCGCCAGCCTCCAGCACAGCCCCCACTCCACCCCCCAGCAGAGCCCCAGAGCCAGTCCCAGAGCCACCCCGTCTGCCCCCCAGCCCCCCGGGGTGCTTCACCTGGGGAAGGTTCCCCGGGAGGCCTGCATGGTGGTGGAGGCGGTGAGGATCGTTGTTCCCCGTGCCGCCATCAGCCGGAGTGGGGGTCATGTGGGTCCGGCTGAGGAGAAAGGGGAGGCCTGGGCTGGGCAGCAGATGGAGGAGCGGCCCCCCTCCCCTCCTCTGGAGGACCTGAGAGGAGCCATGGAGAAGCTGCAGAACTCAGAGAGAAGACTGCTGCAGGACAAGGAGGGGCTCCTCAACCAGCTCCATGTGCAGACTGAGGTGGGCAAATGAGTTAACGTAAAGGCCCAGTGCCATCAAAAACCTCAAATTACTGGGTTTTATATATATTTCCACACTGAGTGTGGAGACCTACTGTGAAAATTATGATAAGTCCCTTTTAGTGTAAGAGCTGTTGGAAAAGACTTCCTGAAATGTCAGCCTGTTTTGGTGGGGTGGAGGTTTGGCCTGCCTGGTGACAGACTAGTAATTTAATAGACCAATAAGAAAGAGTTCCAAACCTCTCTGCCAATAGCAGCTAGTTTTCAGCTTTCCCTTCACCACTCAGGCCACTCCCAGACAATCCTAACTAAATTCTTGCTTGGGAAATTACTCTTAGCTAAGAAGCTATTTCTGTTTCTTTTTATAAAATCATTTTTGAATTGAAGACGATCACGGTGAGGACCTTAAATTGTTCCCCAGAAATAATTTGATATTGAGAGATTTTTTTTAAAAACAGCTGCATGGTTCTTAAACACTATGAAACACATTATTTGGAATTGTTCAGCGACTGTAGGAGTTAATCTGGATCCTGAGTTTTGTTCAGTGACTAGGAGTTAATCTGGATCCTGAGTTTTGTTCAGTGACTGTAGGAGTTAATCTGGATCCTGAGTTTTGTTCAGTGACTGTAGGAGTTAATCTGGATCCTGAGTTTTGTTCAGTGACTGTAGGAGTTAATCTGGATCCTGAGTTTTGTTCAGTGACTAGGAGTTAATCTGGATCCTGAGTTTTGTTCAGTGACTAGGAGTTAATCTGGATCCTGAGTTTTGTTCAGTGATTGTAGGAGTTAATCTGGATCCTGAGTTTTGTTCAGTGACTGTAGGAGTTAATCTGGATCCTGAGTTTTGTTCAGTGACTAGGAGTTAATCTGGATCCTGAGTTTTGTTCAGTGACTAGGAGTTAATCTGGATCCTGAGTTTTGTTCAGTGATTGTAGGAGTTCATCTGGATCCTGAGTTTTGTTCAGTGACTGTAGGAGTTCATCTGGATCCTGAGTTTTCAGCACTTGCCTTTGTCCCGATAAGGATAGTACTTGTGTTTTCAGAATCTGTTGGCACATGAAATACAGTACTCTGGTCCATATTTGAACCGACACCAGCTCTGTATTGTCCTATAGGTGAACAGAGAGTTGAAGAAGCTGCTGGTAGCCTCTGTAGGTGATGACCTGCAGTACCACTCTGGTCCATATTTGAACCGACACCAGCTCTGTATTGTCCTATAGGTGAACAGAGAGTTGAAGAAGCTGCTGGTAGCCTCTGTAGGTGATGACCTGCAGTACCACTCTGGTCCATATTTGAACCGACTCAGCTCTGTATTGTCCTATAGGTGAACAGAGAGTTGAAGAAGCTGCTGGTAGCCTCTGTAGGTGATGACCTGCAGTACCATTTTGAGCGTCTGGCCAGAGAGAAGAACCAGCTGATCTTAGAGAACAAGGCTTTGGGTCGCAGCCGGGCCTCCACAGCAGAACAGCTGGAACGTATGTCTATACAATGTGATGTCTGGAGGAGCAAGTTCCTGGCGTCCAGGTAGGGGTGAGGCGGTGACGGAGGGAGGGAAGGAGTGTGTGTGTCGGTGTGTATCGACTGACTGTTGTGTGTGTGTGTGTGGTATCTCTTCAAGAGTGATGTCTGGAGGAGCAAGTTCCTGGCGTCCAGGTAGGGGTGAGGCGGTGACGGAGGGAAGGAGTGTGTGTGTGTGTGCCGGTGTGTATCGACTGACTGTTGTGTGTGTGTGTGTGGTATCTCTTCAAGAGTGATGTCTGGAGGAGCAAGTTCCTGGCGTCCAGGTAGGGGTGAGGCGGTGACGGAGGGAAGGAGTGTGTGTGTGTGTCGGTGTGTATCGACTGACTGTTGTGTGTGTGTGTGTGGTATCTCTTCAAGAGTGATGGCGGAGGAGCTGACCAATGCCAGGGTTTCTCTCCAGCACCAGACCAGAGAGGCTCAGAGCGCCATCACAGACCTGCTGAGTGAGAGAGACGAGTTCTTTACAGACATGATGCTAACCCACAGGTACAACACACAGACATGATGCTAACCCACAGGTACAACACACAGACATGATGCTAACCCACAGGTACAACACACAGACATGATGCTAACCCACAGGTACAACACACAGACATGATGCTAACCCACAGGTACAACACACAGACATGATGCTAACCCACAGGTACAACACACAGACATGATGCTAACCCACAGGTACAACACACAGACATGATGCTAACCCACAGGTACAACACACAGACATGATGCTAACCCACAGGTACAACACACAGACATGATGCTAACCCACAGGTACAACACACAGACATGATGCTAACCCACAGGTACAACACACAGACATGATGCTAACCCACAGGTACAACACACAGACATGATGCTAACCCACAGGTACAACACACAGACATGATGCTAACCCACAGGTACAACACACAGACATGATGCTAACCCACAGGTACAACACACAGACATGACGCTAACCCACAGGTACACCACACAGACATGATGCTAACCCACAGGTACAACACACAGACATGACGCTAACCCACAGGTACAACACACAGACATGACGCTAACCCACAGGGACAACACACAGACATGACGCTAACCCACAGGTACAACACACAGACATGACGCTAACCCACAGGTACAACACACAGACATGACGCTAACCCACAGGTACAACACACAGACATGATGCTAACCCACAGGTACAACACACAGGCATGATGCTAACCCACAGGTACAACACACAGACATGACGCTAACCCACAGGTACAACACACAGACATGACGCTAACCCACAGACATGATGCTAACCCACAGACATGATGCTAACCCACAGACATGATGCCAACCCACAGACATGATGCTAACCCACAGGTACAACACACAGACATGATGCTAACCCACAGGTACAGTAGGACTTCTATACAACACACAGACATGATGCTAACCCACAGGTACAGTTCGGACTTCTATACAACACACAGACATGATGCTAACCCACAGGTACAGTAGGACTTCTATACAACACACTAGTGGTAAAACTCACATAGGAACATAAAGTTACTGAGATACCCACCACAGTACCGGCGATACAGATGATGTGTTTGTGTGTCTCTCTCCCAGGTCTCTGGAGCAGCTGCTGGTCTCTCTCCAGTGGGGTCGACAGCAGACCTACTACCCCAGTGGCCAGCCACTCAGCACGGGAGAACTAGCCCTAGCCAATCACAAGCTGGCGGACGCCATCAACTCCCGCCTGCTGGGGAAGGTTGGGCCAGTAGGGAGCAGCAGTGGAGCCGGGCTGGGAAAAGGAAGACAGGTCTCAGAGCTCCCTAACACCTCACACACGCCTGCTGAGAAGATGGCTGAGAAGGTAGGAAGCGGAGTGGGGACTCCCCCAGCAGGACTCTCACACTGGCCTCTATCCAGAAACAACCCGCTCACTCTTTCTGCCTTTCTCTCCTCCTTCCCTTCTCAGGTGTTGAAGATCCTGGACCCTATTTCCTGTTCAGACAACGAGGAAGAGCCCTCCCCCCTCTCTATCACCTCCCCCTCGGCCTTCCTGACCAATAAGAAGAGCATCGGCCGGTTCCACCCTTACACTCGCTATGAGAACATCACCTTCAACTGCTGCGAGCGCTGCAGCGGAGACATCCTGGTCCTCTAGGGGTCAGAGGGCAGGGGTCGTGACCTTTAACCTGGACAGGTCAGCGCTGGCCGCTGTGAGGAACACCAGTCGGCTCTCCCTCCGTCGAACCGTCTGGTTTCACAGCGGCCTCAGAGCGGGACTTGACTGGAAGCACGGCAGAAGCTGACGAAACAACCGCTGATTTTAATTGGCTGATCTCTCAGACCGTCACCGTCTCATAACTCTTAGAACCTCCCACGACATTGTGGGCTTCAGAACGTGAGCAGAGCAAGTGATTTAAACAAGGAAGTGAGTTCGGAGAATCTGAAAGTATTCCATCTTGGAATCAATTGGGCTTCCCAAAAATAATATGGTCAAAATTATACAACACGTGTCAGTCAGTTAACTGCCTTGTTCAGGGGGCAGAACGGCAGATTTTTTACCTTGTCAGCTCGGGGATTCGATCCAGCAACCGTTCGGTTACTGTATCGAGTATTCAACCCCTCTCGTTATGGCTTAAATAAGTTCAGGAGTGAGAATGTGCTTAACAAGTCACATTAGTTGCATGGACTCTCGCTGTGTGCAATAATAGTGTTTAACATGATTTTCTAATGACTTCCTCATCTCAGTATTATCGGAAGGTTCCTCAGTCGAGCAGTGAATTTCAAACACAGATTCAACCACAAAGACAAGGGAGGTTTTCCAATGTCTCGCAAAGAAGGTCATCTATTGGTAGATGTGTGAAAATTGGAATATCCCGTTGAGCATGGTGAAGTTATTCATTACACTTTGGATGGTGGATCAATACACCCAGTCACTACAGAGATACAGGCGTCCTTCCTAACTCAGTTGCCGGAGAGGAAGGAAACCGTTCAGGGATTTCACCATGAGGCCAATGGTGACTTTAAAACAGTTACAGAGTTTAATGGCTGTGAAAGGAGACAACCGTGGATGGATCAACAACATGGTAGTTACTCTACAATACTAACCTAAATGACAGAGTGAAAAGAAGGAAGCCTGTACAGAATAACAAATATTCCAACACATGCTTCCTGTTTGCAACGAGGCACTAAAGTAATACTGCAAAAAAATGTGGCAAAGAAATGAACTTTTTGTCCTGAATACAAAGTGTTACGTTTAGGGAAATCCAATACAACACATTACTGAGTACCACTCTCCATATGTTCAATCATAGTGGTGGCTGCATCAGGTTATGGGTATGCTTGTCATCGTTAAGGACTAGGGAGTTTTTCAGGATAAAAAAAATAAACAGACTGGAGCTAAACACAGGAAGAATCCTAGAGGAAAAACCTGGTTCAGTCTGCTTTCCACCAGACACTGGGAGATGAATTCACCTTTCATCAGGACAACAAACCTAAAACACAAGGCCAAAATCTACACTGGAGTTACTTAACAAGAAGACAGTGAATGTTCCTGAGTGGACGAGTTACTGCTGACCTAAATCTACTTCACAATCTATGTCAAGACCTGAAAATAGTTGAGTAGCAATGATCAACAACCAATTTGACAGAGCTTGAAGAAGATTGAAAATAATAAATGGGCAAATGTTGCACAATCCAGGTGTGGAAAGCGCTTAAGAGATTTACCCAGAAAGCATAGCAGCTTTAATCGCTGCCAAAGGTGCTTATACAAAGTATTGACCATTAAGGTTTTCACTTTGTCCTTATGGGGTATTGTGTATAGATGGGTGAGAATTATTCACGCTCTGGCAAATTGGTTGTTGATCATTGCTAGGCAGCCATATTTTTTTTTGGTCTTTCCATAGATGTTCAAGTAGATTTAAGTCTAAACTATCTAGTCAGGAACATCCACTGTCTTGGTCGCAACTCTAGTGTAGATTTGATCTTGTGTTTAAGGTGTGAATACATGAGATATTTCTTTCTCATTTCTTTTTTCAACACGTTTGCTAAAATTTCTAAACACATTTTCACTTTGTCATTATGGAGTATTGTGTGTAGATGGGTGAGATAAAAAAATATATATAAAAATTGAATCCATTTTGATTTCAGGGTCAAAGGTTATGACTACTGTACTTTCTGAAGGCACTGTATCTCCCCGATGAAGCAAATGAAAACATTTCACTTTTAAGAAAACGAAAGTAGATGAAAGTATAAATAAGAATGTTTTTTTGGGGGGGGTTCACGGTTGTTGTTGTTGTTGTTGTTGACCATTTTCACTTTGTAAAGATTTTTCTAAATTCCTTCATGTCAGAGTGTTTAGTGAGAATCTGTCCAACTCATAACGCATACAGGAGGAATGGAAGTTAAACTGGAGTAAATGATTTTTAATTTAAAACTGTAGTTCAGCTAGACAATATAATGACATGAACATTTTGTGGTTAAATATACTGAACAAAAATATATAAATGCAAACAATTACAAAGATTTTACTGAGTTACAGTTTATAAGGAAATCAATCAATTGAAATCAATTCATTAGGGCCCTAATCTATGGATTTCACATTACTGGACAGGTCCGCAAGCCAGACCCACTCACTGGGGAGCCTGACCCACTCACTGGGGAGCCAGACCCACTCACTGGGGAGCCTGACCCACTCACTGGGGAGCCAGACCCACTCACCGGGGAGCCTGACCCACCCACCGGGGAGCCAGACCCACCCACCGGGGAGCCAGACCCACCCACCGGGGAGCCAGACCCACCCACTGGGGAGCCAGACCCACTCACCGGGGAGCCAGACCCACCCACTGGGGAGCCAGACCCACCCAATCAGAAAGAGCTCCCCCCCCCCCCCCTCGCAAGTGAAGAAGCCGGATGAGGAGGTCCTGGACTGGCGTGGTTACACCTGGTCTGTGGTTGTGAGGCCGGTTAGACGCACGGAGGGAGCGATGTTGGAGGCAGTTTATGCTGGAGAAATTAACATTAAAATCTCTGGCAACAGCTCTGGTGGACATTCCTGCAGTCAGCATGCCAACTGCACACTCCCTCAGGCCACTTTCAAATGTGTGGTTTTGTCACACAACACAATGCCACAGATGTCTCAAGTTTTGAGGGAGCGTTGCAATTGGCATACTGACTGCAGGAATGTACACCTGGAGCTTTTGCCAAAGTGGTATTTTATTGTACCCCAGCACAAGGTGCACCTGTGTAATGACCAATGCTGTTTAATCAGCATATTGATATGCCACACCTGTCAAGTGGATGGATCATATTGACAAATAAGAAATGAACAGGGATGTAAAACAGATGCGTGCAAAATGTTTAGAGAGAAATAAGCTTTTTGTGGAAAATGTTCTGGATCTTTTATTTCAGCTCAAAAAATATGGGACTTCACATGTTGCGTTTATATATTTTTTTCCCCTCGGTGTACATTGACACAAAGTAGCAAATACGCCAAAGATTCCAAACAATCAACAGTCACTGAGTTCAAAATGTTTCTGTTCATGGTCCGCCTGGAGCTGTTGCCGAACTGGCCTTTTATTGTACCCCAGCACAAGGTGCACCTGTGTAACGACCAATGCTGTTTTAATCAGCGTCTTGATGTGCCACACCTGTCAAGTGTTCAAGGCATTTAGAAGTGCTTTTCATCAGGTCATCTCTGAATCCATTAACACAACAGGGTGAAAATGAAGAACATTCAGGGGAGAAATGTCTCCGAATATTTGGCCCAATAAGGCTACTCTTCCTCCCGCAATTTCTTCCCGCTCTTGGCTGTACTGTTCCGATCCTCCATCTTGGTTTTTAGTGATGTCCGTACCCTGGTGGTGGTCTGTGTGTTCTGTCTGTTCTCTGCATCCCCTGTAGGTACTGCTTCCTTACTGACTGCTACCCTGTCTCTGCTATTGAATACACTGTCCTTATGTCTGCTAGTGGATCCTCTCTCTCTGACCACACCATTCATCTGTTTCTGTCTCCACTCCTCCATACCATCTCTGTCTCCGGTCCTGACTGCTCTGTCACTGTCTCCTCTGTCTCCAGTCCTGACTGCTCTGTCACTGTCTCCAGTCCTGACTGCTCTGTCACTGTCTCCTCTGTCTCCAGTCCTGACTGCTCTATCACTGTCCCCACTCTTCAATACACTGTCTCTTCTACTAAATGCCCTTTCTCTGTCCCCACTTCTGAATGTTCTATCACAGTCTCTGTCCCCAGCCCTGAACCCTGTGTCTCCTCTGGTTCTGCCACTAAACCTCCCGTCCTTATCTGAGCCTCTGTCTCTGTCCCGCTGGTGTTTCTCCTGGTAGAATCCATCATGTTTCCTCTTGGGTACGTGCTCCAGCGCCTCCTCCCACCTCCCACTCTCCTTCAGTGTCAGCAAGATGCGTATCATCTGATCCAGGGTCAGGTTCTTGGCCCCCGTCTCCCATTGGAGGAAGTCATCAAGCGGCAGACGGGCCGTATTCAGCTTCAGACGCTTGGCGTTGGCCAGGGAGAGCCCTGATTGGATGGAGCGGTCCACCATGGAGCCCACGACGTAGACCTTAGAGTTGTCGAAGGTACGGAGGACGTTGGGGGAGTCCGCCGTCAGGTAGACCAGGTCGTCCCGGGGGAACAGGTCCACGTGACGTTGCTCTGTGGAGGTGATGAGGAGGCGCTCCCAGGCCTCGGCGCCGTACCGTTTAACCAGCTCCCTGTGGTAACCCCCGTCCGGCTGCAAGTTACAGAAGTGTAGGTGGAAGGGGTCCGGGGCTCGGCGGTTCCACCCCTCCACCTCCATCAGCTGGGACACAGTGTTCTCCACCTCCCGACGCGTCATCTGCTGTTCGTAGGACATATCGAACACCAGCGGCTGGCCGAACACCACGGCCTGGGCCGACCTCCACCCCAGCAGCTTGTCCAGGGAACGACCCCAGAACTGGAGAAGGAAAGTGTTCCTCAGTTCCCCCTCCTCTCCTCTCACACCGCCAGGCCTGATCCTATCGTCCTCCAGGAACCTCTCGCTCCTCTCTGCCTTCTTCTTCTCCTGTTTCTGCTTGTGGTTGTTCTTGTGGCTCTCCTTGATGGCCAGGTATTTCAGGTACTTCTTCTTGGAGGACTTGGTTTGGAACTCGGCCAGGATCCCCAGCTCCTCGTCAGTCATGGTCTCTGGCACCAGCTTCCCAGCCTGACGCCACATCACTACCAGCTCTCTGGTGGCCTCCAGTGGGGAGACCTCCTCCTGCCCTGCTACACCTCCACCTGGTCCTGAAGGAGCAGCACCACCACCTCCCTCCTCACCTCCCTGTTTGTCCTCCTCCACCGCTGGGACCTGAAACCTCATCACAGATTTCCATATGTCCAGGTCCAGTTTCTCTTCAGTCTGATCTTCTTTAGACTGAGGGAGGGGTACATCTTTTCTTAGTGTGGCCCCAGTATAGAGAGGCCGGCTTAGGGGTGCAGAGTGGTGGGGTGGGAGAAGGCAGGTGAGTGGTAGCTGTTTATTTGCGACAGTGGATACCAGCGAGAGACGCCGCCGCAGCTCGTTCAAAAGCGGTGGGGTGAGAAACCTCATAATTTCAATGGTTTGATGATACATGCATATGGAGTCAAGATGTTGACACTCACGTCGTTATATTTAAAGTTCCAGAACTGTCCATTAGGAGAGGAGGAAATACCGTTTGACGTGCAGACAAGATAGAAAGCGACTGTGTTTATATTCCATAATCACGAGAAGAGAAAAAATCACACAAACTGCAATTAAGGTCCACTCTCAACAAGGACAGAATGGATCATATAATTGTGGTAATATTCCATTGAATGTCTTACATTTGTGTCAGTCTGAATTCAATTTTACATCCGTGCTCATCGAAAAAAAATGTCGAAAGGTCACGTTGTAAACGTGTGCAACGCCATTATTCAGTCGTGCTGATGCAAGTGCAAAAAATATTTGTTCCGGGATTAATGTTCTGGGCATAACAATTTGTACAGAAGACTGTCTCACATTTCACCAATCATACACAAAAAAATCTGTTATTTTCCCACGTCAATACATAGTAAACAACGTTTAATGCACGAGACAATTTGGAACCGGAAATTACCCTAAACTACCAACTGAGTTTAAACTTCACCTGAGTCCTGCTCAATGGTTCGTATATAAACTAGGTGACTGATAGGGGGCGCTGTGTTGAAGTCACCGTGCCTCCATCTTGACACTCCCCCACCGTTGTAAAACATATTTTGGAAGCTATAGAAAGGGTGCTCCAAAAAACGCTAAAAAGCCCATTGGGCTTCTATTATCAGAATGCTAACAAAATTAGCACAATTAATAGCGAATTCCCATGGAGGTTGCTAGCTAAATATTCTACATTCGTTTTTTTGACACATTTATTATATTACAAACACCTTAATGCATACTTTTAAATTATATTATGTTAGCGAAACATAACATATATAAAAACATTTTTCCTTAAAGTATAATTGTTTTAGATTACTAATGTTATTGTTCCCAAATACTTAAATACATGTAATTTTGTCCTTGAAACATTTAAAGCTGCAATATGAACGTTTTTGGAATACCCCACCCAATTCACATAGAAATGTGTGCTATAGATCTGTCATTCTCATTGAAAGCAAGTCTAAGAATCAGTAGATGTGTGCTATTTCTATGCTTCCCGTAAGTGTTTTCGTTTTTGTGTCCTTTACTTTAGGTTTTGCACACCAGCTTCAAACTGCTGAAAATATATATTTTTTGGTTATGGCTAATATATTTCACAGGGGTTTAGATGGTACAATGATTCTCTACACTAGACTTGCATGTTTTGTCACATAAACTGAAATGAGGCGAACTATTCTAAATGTTAGCAACCAGGAAATGGTGGAGTGATTTCTGCATAGTGCATATTTACTTGAAATACTGTAGAATTACATTCACTCCAATGGAAGACTGCGCCTAGTGGGGAGTGGCAATATGGCCGACCAGTGGCTTCAAAGCCTCTCAATGGCCAATACATAGAATCATCAATCCATTGTTTAAATACATCTAGGGTTTATATACATCGCCTGGTGTTTTTTATTTTCCTATTTCTGAGGAACAGAAGATATGTCTGTTGGACATCAAACAAGCTGATGGATATAATGTAGGGCACCTGTCTAAGGAGGACACCTGTCGAGGGAGGACACCTGTCTAGGGAGGACACCTGTCGAGGGAGGACACCTGTCGAGGGAGGACACCTGTCTAGGGAGGACACCTGTCGAGGGAGGACACCTGTCGAGGGAGGACACCTGTCGAGGGAGGACACCTGTCTAGGGAGGACACCTGTCGAGGGAGGACACCTGTCTAGGGAGGACACCTGTCGAGGGAGGACACTTGTCGAGGGAGGGCACTTGTCGAGGGAGGACACCTGTCGAGGGAGGACACCTGTCGGGGGAGGACACCTGTCTAGGGAGGACACCTGTCTAGGGAGGACACCTGTCGAGGGAGGGCACCTGTCTAGGGAGGACACCTGTCTAGTAAGTCATTTCTGGAGTCTCAGAGGATGTTTTATTGCTTTATTTAAGGATATTCCAGGAGTGATCGATGAACACTGAATCATATGGCTAATGGCAAGAAGGAGAAGAGTTAGTCTCTTCTAGTGATATTTTTTTATGTGGAATCTCTCCCTACTCGAGTGTACCTGGGTTGTATGTACTGTTGGAGCTTCTGTAAAACGGCCTTTTACAATGTTCTTTCTGCCAAATGTGTGAACATGGAAGAAGTGTCTGCTGATGGGAGAAGCTGAGATGTGTGATGTGTGGGAAAGACCACTATGAAGGAGATATTAAATGTCTAGTAGAAGAGAATAGACAAGGAGCATGTGTGGTGGGGAGCATGAAGAGCAATCAATTGTGGTGGGGAGCATGAAGAGCAATCAACGGTGGTGGGGAGCATGAAGAGCAATCAACTGTGGTGGGGAGCATGAAGAGCAATCATTGGAGTTCCCAATGTAGGGTGAAAGAGACTGAGGTTGCTCAAATCAAAGGCAGTTGAGAGTCTCCTATGCAGAGGCTGTCAAAAGGGTTGAAAGAGTGAGTATATCTGAAGGTCCTGCGGTAGTGAAGAATGGTATGCCTACATTGGAGCCTTCACCACAGGCTGAGAATCAACATCAGGACCCAGAAATCCTTCATGTGAAGATAGTGGACTCTGTGTCATTTATAGCATTGGCGATAAACGGAACTGCACAAGTTGAAAGTAAGTCAAGAAAGATATATATAATTGTTAATGTAGCTGAACTATTTCTGGGATTAAAATATGTATACATTATTATTATTATTTTAAGTTATTTTTAGTATTTTTAAAATGTTTGTTTTCACCCCACCCAGTAGGGGGTGGCAATGCACCATTTTGGGATGTAGTCCGCCAATAAAACCTCGAAGAAGAAAACCGTGCTGCCTGCCTGCCCCCGAACTTTCTCTCCCCGCTTAACCATCTCCCTCAGATTACCACTCAAAAGCAATACATTTTCTATTGACTGTCAATCTCATTATGTTTTGTTTTGTTTCTTTAAAGCGCTTTGAGATCCTTTATGTAATGAATAGCGCTAAAAAAAAAAGTTGAATAAATTATTATTAAATGTTGCTGTTTCTGGCGGACATTTTATGTGGTTGCAAAACAAACGGAAGTGACTCGGATGTCACTTCCGTTTGTTTGTTGTGATCCGCTAGCGGCGGTTTCTATGCGATTCGAAGCGGGACCGTTGAAATTATGAAAACAGCGACCACCCAACATTTAGAGTTGTTCGCGAATATAAATAGGAAATGCTAAACCCCATTTAATTTATGGATATTACAACAAAAAACTGAATAATTTGTAAGGAATTAGCCAGCTAGCTATGAAGCTACCTGTTGGACAGTGAACTTTTCCAACTATTCGACGTTAGCTAACTATAACAATGTAACTAACTAGTACTGTACAGTAGCTAACTGTTAATGCAACCACAGGCAAGGAGCTCGTTACCAGTATATGTCGTGCAACAGTCGACGTTGTTAGCTAGTTAGTACAATCATGCAACTAGCTAGCTAACGCCTTAACTGTCCTTGAACTCTTGAGTTCGCTAATCCTTAATCTTCGGTAATACTAAAGTTATATGCTCAGTAGTTAGCTGGCAAAAAGCAGATCACTACTTGTTTGACAAAAGCGAGGTGGCTAACGTTATCTAGGTACAAAATGCCTCCGAAGAAGCAGAAAAACCCGTCGGTGAATATCTCCAGCTCCCTAGAGGAGTCGGAAGAATTCAGTCTGGAGACCACGGTGCCTACGGAAGACATCTCGTCGTCGGACGAACGGGACCGCACCGGGACACAGAAAGTCACCCGACAGCTCCTCGAGAGGAAAGAGCTACTGCACAACTTACAGCTGTTAAAAATAGAGATGTCGCAGAAAAATCTCATCATAGATAACATGAAAGTGGACCACTTGACAAAGGTAGTTAGCTAGGATCTCGAAGATGTTCCGTCGAGCTACCAAACCTTCACATCAGCATACATGTGGGGCTGCTTCTCAAATAGTATCCTATTCTATTACTTATGACTAGAGGGCCTTAAAGTAGGGACGTCAAACGACGTTCAGCCTGCTTCTTTTATGTTATCTTTAACTCTACATGGTTGGAAAAGGACTTGTATGTCCCGCTTTAAAGTTACTCTTGACAGTTTTTAATAGTAGAATGCACAAGGTGCAATTTCTAAATTGGGTGGTGCATAATCAGGTCCTCTTGTCATGTCAGTCATTACGGACCGTAGAGAGATATTCATAACGTGTCAGAGATGTCCAGATCAACTAGCCCATGTCGGCTAACGTTAAAAAATAAAAACATTTACTCATAAAGTGTTAAACAAATCAAAATATATTTGAGATTCTTCAAAGTAGCCACCCTTTGCCTTGATGACAGCTTTGCACACGCTTGGCATTCTCTCAACCAGCTTCACCTGGAATAATTTTCCAACAGTCTTGCTGAGCACTTGTTGGCTGCTTTTCCTTCCCTCTGCGGTCCAACTCATCCCAGACCATCTCGAGTGGGTTGAGGTTGAATGATTGTGGAGGCCAGGTCATCTGATGCCTCATTCTCCTTCTTGGTGTTGGGTCATTGTCCTGTTGAAAAACTATATGCCATTTCATTTTTTAAACTGTTTCACAAAGGTTGTGAAGCTAAATACATTTTCCAGACCCAGTATAATTTGCATTTCGTTATCTTCTTTTTGTTTTTAGTCCCACCCTTTTAGCTCCAAACACAAGCTGTCCTTTCAACATGAATTTCCCATGGTATTGTACTTAATCGGGTAGGAACTGATAAAGGAGTCCAAAAACATGCGGCCATTTTAGATTTATTTACATTATATACCAGATAGCACCAGAACGGGGTATGTCCGGCCCCGGCTGAAGTAGTGCACTATAATAGGAAAGAGAATTAGGGGCCATTGGGGACACGCATATGTATCACTCTACTTGTTCTGTGCTCTCTTCCCTAGACGGAGGAGCTGGAGCTGGGGACACGCATATGTATCACTCTACTTGTTCTGTGCTCTCTTCCCTAGACGGAGGAGCTGGAGCTGGGGACACGCATATGTATCACTCTACTTGTTCTGTGCTCTCTTCTCTAGACGGAGGAGCTGGAGCTGGGGACACGCATATGTATCACTCTACTTGTTCTGTGCTCTCTTCTCTAGACGGAGGAGCTGGAGCTGGGGACACGCATATGTATCACTCTACTTGTTCTGTGCTCTCTTCCCTAGACGGAGGAGCTGGAGCTGGGGACACGCATATGTATCACTCTACTTGTTCTGTGCTCTCTTCTCTAGACGGAGGAGCTGGAGGAGAGGCTGAATGTTGCCCTGCACCAGAAACAAGTCCTGGCTCTGAGACTGGACAGCCAGCTGCAACTCACCCAGGATGAGAGGAGGTAGGAACAGAGTTGAGACTGGACAGACAGCTGCAACTCACCCAGGATGAGGAGGTAGGAACAGATCTGAGACTGGACAGACAGCTGCAACTCACCCAGGATGAGGAGGTAGGAACAGAGTTGAGACTGGACAGACAGCTGCAACTCACCCAGGATGAGGAGGTAGGAACAGAGTTGAGACTGGACAGACAGCTGCAACTCACCCAGGATGAGGAGGTAGGAACAGATCTGAGACTGGACAGACAGCTGCAACTCACCCAGGATGAGGAGGTAGGAACAGATCTGAGACTGGACAGACAGCTGCAACTCACCCAGGATGAGGAGGTAGGAACAGATCTGAGACTGGACAGACAGCTGCAACTCACCCAGGATGAGGAGGTAGGAACAGATCTGAGACTGGACAGACAGCTGCAACTCACCCAGGATGAGGAGGTAGGAACAGATCTGAGACTGGACAGACAGCTGCAACTCACCCAGGATGAGGAGGTAGGAACAGATCTGAGACTGGACAGACAGCTGCAACTCACCCAGGATGAGGAGGTAGGAACAGATCTGAGACTGGACAGACAGCTGCAACTCACCCAGGATGAGGAGGTAGGAACAGATCTGAGACTGGACAGACAGCTGCAACTCACCCAGGATGAGGAGGTAGGAACAGATCTGAGACTGGACAGACAGCTGCAACTCACCCAGGATGAGGAGGTAGGAACAGATCTGAGACTGGACAGACAGCTGCAACTCACCCAGGATGAGGAGGTAGGAACAGATCTGAGACTGGACAGACAGCTGCAACTCACCCAGGATGAGGAGGTAGGAACAGATCTGAGACTGGACAGACAGCTGCAACTCACCCAGGATGAGGAGGTAGGAACAGATCTGAGACTGGACAGACAGCTGCAACTCACCCAGGATGAGGAGGTAGGAACAGATCTGAGACTGGACAGACAGCTGCAACTCACCCAGGATGAGGAGGTAGGAACAGATCTGAGACTGGACAGACAGCTGCAACTCACCCAGGATGAGGAGGTAGGAACAGATCTGAGACTGGACAGACAGCTGCAACTCACCCAGGATGAGGAGGTAGGAACAGATCTGAGACTGGACAGACAGCTGCAACTCACCCAGGATGAGGAGGTAGGAACAGAGTTGAGACTGGACAGACAGCTGCAACTCACCCAGGATGAGGAGGTAGGAACAGAGTTGAGACTGGACAGACAGCTGCAACTCACCCAGGATGAGGAGGTAGGAACAGATCTGAGACTGGACAGACAGCTGCAACTCACCCAGGATGAGGAGGTAGGAACAGATCTGAGACTGGACAGCCAGCTGCAACTCACCCAGGATGAGGAGGTAGGAACAGATCTGAGACTGGACAGACAGCTGCAACTCACCCAGGATGAGGAGGTAGGAACAGATCTGAGACTGGACAGACAGCTGCAACTCACCCAGGATGAGGAGGTAGGAACAGATCTGAGACTGGACAGACAGCTGCAACTCACCCAGGATGAGGAGGTAGGAACAGATCTGAGACTGGACAGACAGCTGCAACTCACCCAGGATGAGGAGGTAGGAACAGATCTGAGACTGGACAGACAGCTGCAACTCACCCAGGATGAGGAGGTAGGAACAGATCTGAGACTGGACAGACAGCTGCAACTCACCCAGGATGAGGAGGTAGGAACAGATCTGAGACTGGACAGACAGCTGCAACTCACCCAGGATGAGGAGGTAGGAACAGATCTGAGACTGGACAGCCAGCTGCAACTCACCCAGGATGAGGAGGTAGGAACAGATCTGAGACTGGACAGACAGCTGCAACTCACCCAGGATGAGGAGGTAGGAATAGATCTGAGACCTTGACTAACAAGTCCTGGCTCTGAGACTGGACAGCCAGCTGCAACTCACCCAGGATGAGGAGGTAGGAATAGATCTGAGACCTTGACTAACCTTAGCCATAATAATATTTTTATTTATTTATTTATTTTATTTTACCTTTATTTAACCAGGTTGGCTAGTTGAGAACACCTTTATTTAACCAGGTAGGCCAGTTGAGAACACCTTTATTTAACCAGGTAGGCCAGTTGAGAACACCTTTATTTAACCAGGTAGGCCAGTTGAGAACACCTTTATTTAACCAGGTAGGCTAGTTGAGAACACCTTTATTTAACCAGGTAGGCCAGTTGAGAACACCTTTATTTAACCAGGTAGGCCAGTTGAGAACACCTTTATTTAACCAGGTAGGCCAGTTGAGAACACCTTTATTTAACCAGGTAGGCCAGTTGAGAACACCGTTATTTAACCAGGTAGGCCAGTTGAGAACACCTTTATTTAACCAGGTAGGCCAGTTGAGAACACCTTTATTTAACCAGGTAGGCCAGTTGAGAACACCTTTATTTAACCAGGTAGGCCAGTTGAGAACACCTTTATTTAACCAGGTAGGCCAGTTGAGAACACCTTTATTTAACCAGGTAGGCCAGTTGAGAACACCTTTATTTAACCAGGTAGGCCAGTTGAGAACACCTTTATTTAACCAGGTAGGCCAGTTGAGAACACCTTTATTTAACCAGGTAGGCCAGTTGAGAACACCTTTATTTAACCAGGTAGGCTAGTTGAGAACACCTTTATTTAACCAGGTAGGCTAGTTGAGAACACCTTTATTTAACCAGGTAGGCTAGTTGAGAACACCTTTATTTAACCAGGTAGGCCAGTTGAGAACACCTTTATTTAACCAGGTAGGCCAGTTGAGAACACCTTTATTTAACCAGGTAGGCTAGTTGAGAACACCTTTATTTAACCAGGTAGGCTAGTTGAGAACACCTTTATTTAACCAGGTAGGCTAGTTGAGAACACCTTTATTTAACCAGGTAGGCCAGTTGAGAACACCTTTATTTAACCAGGTAGGCCAGTTGAGAACACCTTTATTTAACCAGGTAGGCTAGTTGAGAACACCTTTATTTAACCAGGTAGGCAAGTTGAGAACACCTTTATTTAACCAGGTAGGCCAGTTGAGAACACCTTTATTTAACCAGGTAGGCCAGTTGAGAACACCTTTATTTAACCAGGTAGGCCAGTTGAGAACACCTTTATTTAACCAGGTAGGCTAGTTGAGAACACCTTTATTTAACCAGGTAGGCTAGTTGAGAACACCTTTATTTAACCAGGTAGGCTAGTTGAGAACACCTTTATTTAACCAGGTAGGCCAGTTGAGAACACCTTTATTTAACCAGGTAGGCCAGTTGAGAACACCTTTATTTAACCAGGTAGGCTAGTTGAGAACACCTTTATTTAACCAGGTAGGCAAGTTGAGAACACCTTTATTTAACCAGGTAGGCCAGTTGAGAACACCTTTATTTAACCAGGTAGGCCAGTTGAGAACACCTTTATTTAACCAGGTAGGCCAGTTGAGAACACCTTTATTTAACCAGGTAGGCCAGTTGAGAACACCTTTATTTAACCAGGTAGGCCAGTTGAGAACACCTTTATTTAACCAGGTAGGCCAGTTGAGAACACCTTTATTTAACCAGGTAGGCCAGTTGAGAACACCTTTATTTAACCAGGTAGGCTAGTTGAGAACACCTTTATTTAACCAGGTAGGCCAGTTGAGAACACCTTTATTTAACCAGGTAGGCCAGTTGAGAACACCTTTATTTAACCAGGTAGGCTAGTTGAGAACACCTTTATTTAACCAGGTAGGCAAGTTGAGAACACCTTTATTTAACCAGGTAGGCCAGTTGAGAACACCTTTATTTAACCAGGTAGGCCAGTTGAGAACACCTTTATTTAACCAGGTAGGCCAGTTGAGAACACCTTTATTTAACCAGGTAGGCTAGTTGAGAACACCTTTATTTAACCAGGTAGGCTAGTTGAGAACACCTTTATTTAACCAGGTAGGCTAGTTGAGAACACCTTTATTTAACCAGGTAGGCCAGTTGAGAACACCTTTATTTAACCAGGTAGGCCAGTTGAGAACACCTTTATTTAACCAGGTAGGCTAGTTGAGAACACCTTTATTTAACCAGGTAGGCAAGTTGAGAACACCTTTATTTAACCAGGTAGGCCAGTTGAGAACACCTTTATTTAACCAGGTAGGCCAGTTGAGAACACCTTTATTTAACCAGGTAGGCCAGTTGAGAACACCTTTATTTAACCAGGTAGGCCAGTTGAGAACACCTTTATTTAACCAGGTAGGCCAGTTGAGAACACCTTTATTTAACCAGGTAGGCCAGTTGAGAACACCTTTATTTAACCAGGTAGGCCAGTTGAGAACACCTTTATTTAACCAGGTAGGCTAGTTGAGAACACCTTTATTTAACCAGGTAGGCAAGTTGAGAACACCTTTATTTAACCAGGTAGGCCAGTTGAGAACACCTTTATTTAACCAGGTAGACTAGTTGAGAACACCTTTATTTAACCAGGTAGGCCAGTTGAGAACACCTTTATTTAACCAGGTAGACTAGTTGAGAACACCTTTATTTAACCAGGTAGGCCAGTTGAGAACACCTTTATTTAACCAGGTAGGCCAGTTGAGAACACCTCTATTTAACCAGGTAGGCCAGTTGAGAACACCTTTATTTAACCAGGTAGGCCAGTTGAGAACACCTTTATTTAACCAGGTAGGCCAGTTGAGAACACCTTTATTTAACCAGGTAGGCCAGTTGAGAACAAGTTCTCATTTACAATTGCGACCTGGCCAAGATAAAGCAAAGCAGTTCGACAGATACAACAACACAGAGTTACACATGGAGTAAAACAAACATACAGTCAATAATAAAGTATAAACAAGTCTATATACAATGTGAGCAAATGAGGTGAGAAGGGAGGTAAAGGCAAAAAAGGCCATGGTGGCAAAGTAAATACAATATAGCAAGTAAAACACTGGAATGGTAGTTTTGCAATGGAAGAATGTGCAAAGTAGAAATAAAAATAATGGGGTGCAAAGGAGCAAAATAAATAAATTAATTAAATACAGTTGGGAAAGAGGTAGTTGTTTGGGCTAAATTATAGGTGGGCTATGTACAGGTGCAGTAATCTGTGAGCGGCTCTGACAGTTGGTGCTTAAAGCTAGTGAGGGAGATAAGTGTTTCCAGTTTCAGAGATTTTTGTAGTTCGTTCCAGTCATTGGCAGCAGAGAATATGGCAGATACAGAGTCTCTCTGATCAGTCGTAGGGGTCGTAGGTCAACACAGGATCACCTTGCTGAACCCAGAACCTCTAAAAGATTGGAAGATGTTCAACCAAGTCTCTCTGATCAGTCGTAGGGGTCTTAGGTCAACACAGGATCACCTTGCTGAACCCAGAACCTCTAAAAGATTGAAAGATGTTCAACCAAGTCTCTCTGATCAGTCGTAGGGGTCTTAGGTCAACACAGGATCACCTTGCTGAACCCAGAACCTCTAAAAGATTGAAAGATGTTCAACCAAGTCTCTCTGATCAGTCGTAGGGGTCTTAGGTCAACACAGGATCACCTTGCTGAACCCAGAACCTCTAAAAGATTGAAAGATGTTCAACCAAGCAGGCATGGAAAGGGTGCCCTCTTTTTATATTTGCCTCAAGTCAGTGTGGTTCTCTGTCTGTCCTGCAGGAAGCAGCAGGCTCTGAGGAAGCAGGAGATGGATGGGATCCTACTGAGACAGAAGCAGCTGGAGGAGACTAACAGAAGGCTGTGTGACAAGGCAGGAGACCTGCGACGCAGCCTCAGGGACCTGGAGCTCACCGAGGACAAATACAAGGAGCTCCGAGATATCCCAGAGGAGAGACTCTCTATCACTGAATACGTAGCGGTGAGAACTGGGGAGAGATCCTGCTAATGTGGTGTGTTAATGCAGTGTGTTGTGGTATAATGCAGTGTGTTGTGTTAATGCAGTGTGTTGTGGTAATGTGGTGTGTTAATGATGTGTGTTGTTCTCCCAGGTGTATTTCTATGAGGTGGTGAGTCCTCTCAAAGCCCAGCTCTCTGAGCTCCATGTCAAGAGGAACAGCCTGACAGACGACCTGGAGACACACAGGACTGAGATCAAAGCCCTTATGAAGGTATACACACACACACACACACACACACACACACACAGAGGACAGATCAGAGCCTTCGTGGAGGTACAGTCAGAGAGGACAGATCAGAGCCTTCATGGAGGTACAGACAGGTAGGACAGATCAGAGCCTTCGTGGAGGTACAGACAGAGAGAGGACAGATCAGAGCCTTCATGGAGGTACAGACAGAGAGAGGACAGATCAGAGCCTTCATGGAGGTACAGACAGGTAGGACAGATCAGAGCCTTCATGGAGGTACAGACAGAGAGAGGACAGATCAGGGCCTTCATGGAGGTACAGACAGAGAGAGGACAGATCAGAGCCTTCATGGAGGTACAGACAGAGAGAGGGCAGATCAGAGCCTTCATGGAGGTACAGACAGAGAGAGGACAGATCAGAGCCTTCATGGAGGTACAGACAGAGAGAGAGGACAGATCAGAGCCTTCATGGAGATACAGATAGAGAGAGGACATATCAGGGCCTTCATGGAGGTACAGACAGAGAGAGGACAGATCAGGGCCTTCGTGGAGGTACAGATAGAGAGAGGACAGATCCGAGCCTTCATGGAGGTACAGACAGAGGACAGATCAGAGCCTTCATGGAGGTACAGACAGAGAGAGGACAGATCAGAGCCTTCATGAAGGTACAGATAGAGAGAGGACAGATTAGAGCCTTCATTGAGGTACAGACAGAGAGAGGACAGATCAGAGCCTTCATGGAGGTACAGACAGAGAGAGGACAGATCAGAGCCTTCATGGAGGTACAGACAGAGAGAGGACATATCAGGGCCTTCATGGAGGTACAGACAGAGAGAGGACAGATCAGAGCCTTCATGGAGGTTCAGACAGAGAGAGGACAGATCAGAGCCTTCATGGAGGTACAGACAGAGAGACGACAGATCAGAGCCTTCATGTAGGTACAGACATAGAGAGGACAGATCAGAGCCTTCATGGAGGTACAGACAGAGAGAGGACAGATCAGAGCCTTCATGGAGGTACAGACAGAGAGAGGACAGATCAGAGCCTTCATGGAGGTACAGATAGAGAGAGAGGACAGATCAGAGCCTTCATGGAGGTACAGATAGAGAGAGGACAGATCCGAGCCTTCATGGAGGTACAGACAGAGAGAGGACAGATCAGGGCCTTCATGGAGGTACAGATAGAGAGAGGACAGATCCGAGCCTTCATGGAGGTACAGACAGAGGACAGATCAGAGCCTTCATGGAGGTACAGATAGAGAGAGGACAGATCCGAGCCTTCATGGAGGTACAGACAGAGAGGACAGATCAGAGCCTTCATGGAGGTACAGACAGAGAGAGGACAGATCAGAGCCTTCATGAAGGTACAGATAGAGAGAGGACAGATTAGAGCCTTCATGGAGGTACAGACAGAGAGAGGACAGATCAGAGCCTTCATGGAGGTACAGACAGAGAGAGGACAGATCAGAGCCTTCATGGAGGTACAGACAGAGAGAGGACATATCAGGGCCTTCATGGAGGTACAGACAGAGAGAGGACAGATCAGAGCCTTCATGGAGGTTCAGACAGAGAGAGGACAGATCAGAGCCTTCATGGAGGTACAGACAGAGAGAGGACAGATCAGAGCCTTCATGGAGGTACAGACAGAGAGAGGACAGATCAGAGCCTTCATGGAGGTACAGACAGAGAGAGGACAGATCAGAGCCTTCATGGAGGTACAGACAGAGAGAGAGGACAGATCAGAGCCTTCATGGAGGTACAGATAGAGAGAGGACAGATCCGAGCCTTCATGGAGGTACAGACAGAGAGAGGACAGATCAGGGCCTTCATGGAGGTACAGATAGAGAGAGGACAGATCCGAGCCTTCATGGAGGTACAGACAGAGGACAGATCAGAGCCTTCATGGAGGTACAGATAGAGAGAGGACAGATCCGAGCCTTCATGGAGGTACAGACAGAGAGGACAGATCAGAGCCTTCATGGAGGTACAGACAGAGAGAGGACAGATCAGAGCCTTCATGGAGGTACTGTTTGTCTTAGAGCAGTGTCGGCCCATTTGATTGTATTGTAACCTTCTTCCTGTGGTGTAGAGTTACGAGGAGGAGCGCAGGGTGAGGTCAGAGCTGGAGATCAGGAACCAGAGACTAACTCTGGAGCTGGCTGACACTAAAGGGCTCATCCAGGAGGGAGACTTCAAGCGGGACAACTACTCTAACGTCAAACGGTAAGAGAGAGAGAGAGAGGGAGAGGGAGGAAAGACCACCTCTGTTTTCAGCAAGTGTCCCTGTCAGATCAAATGTCTGAAGAAGGATTTACAAAATGGAATATTTCACTTTGAAAAATGTATTTGTGTGTTTAGACATTTAGAAACTAAACGTCGATCCTCCCTTCCTTTCCAGTGAGCGGGATGCGTTTGAGTGTGAGGTGGGAGAGTTGAGGAAGAGGCTGGAGCTGCTGGAGATGACTCATGAGGTCCAGACCAGGGAGAGGAATGAGCTGAGTCGAGAGGTACAACACCAACCTGGATACTACTTCTACCTGCCTAACACCTTGATGTTGCCAACACGGGACTTTTCACAGTACCACTGATTGGCTGATAGATGTTGTCTCACCTTCCTTAGTGGAAGATACTGACTGGAAGTCCCTCTGAATTACAGCATCTGCTAAATGACAACATGTCACGTTAAATGTCCTCCAGGTGTCTGCAGCAGACGGTGCCCCTCCTCCAGATGGATAGACTACCCCTAACCCCCCTGTCCTCCAGGTGTCTACTCTGCAGCAGTCAGTGACCCTCCTCCAGATGGATAAGACTACCTCTAACCCCCCTGTCCTCCAGGTGTCTACTCTGCAGCAGTCAGTGACCCTCCTCCAGATGGATAGACTACCTCTAACCCCTCTGTCCTCCAGGTGTCTGCAGCAGACGGTGCCCCTCCTCCAGGTGGATAAAGACTACCTCTAATCCTAACCCCTCTGTCCTCCAGGTGTCTACTCTGCAGCAGTCAGTGACCCTCCTCCAGATGGATAGACTACCTCTAACCCCTCTGTCCTCCAGGTGTCTGCAGCAGACGGTGCCCCTCCTCCAGGTGGATAAAGACTACCTCTAATCCTAACCCCTCTGTCCTCCAGGTGTCTACTCTGCAGCAGTCAGTGACCCTCCTCCAGATGGATTGACTACCTCTAACCCCTCTGTGTTCCAGGTGTCTACTCTGCAGCAGACAGTGACCCTCCTCCAGATGGATAGACTACCTCTAACTCCTACTCTGCAGCAGTCAGTGACCCTCCTCCAGATGGATTGACTACCTCTAACCCCTCTGTGTTCCAGGTGTCTACTCTGCAGCAGACGGTGACCCTCCTCCAGAAGGATAAGGAATATGTTCACAGACAGAGCATGGAGCTGAATGTGCGCTGTGCCCACCAGGAAGACCGTCTAGAGAGGCTGCAGACCCAGCTGGACGGCGCCCAGAGGGCCAGGGAGGAGGTCTATCACAAATACATTGCTTCTAGGTCAGTACCCCTCCCTAACCCTTCTGGGTCGGTACCCCACCCTAACCCTTCTATATCAGTACTCCTCCCTAACCCTTCTAGGTCAGTACTCCTCCCCAACCCTTCTAGGTCAGTACTCATCCCTAACCCTTCTAGATCAGTACTCATCCCCAACCCTTCTAGGTCAGTACTCATCCCCAACCCTTCTAGGTCAGTACTCCTCCCCAACCCTTCTAGGTCAGTACTCATCCCCAACCCTTCTAGGTCAGTACCCCTCCCTAACCCTTCTAGGTCAGTACTCCTCCCCAACCCTTCTAGGTCAGTACTCCTCCCTAACCCTTCTAGGTCAGTACCCCACCCTAACCCTTCTATATCAGTACCCCTCCCTAAACCTTCTAGGTCAGTACTCCTCCCCAAACCTTCTAGGTCAGTACCCCTCCCCAACCCTAGCCCAGAGGGCCATGGAGGAGGTCTAAGATAAATATATAGCTTCCAGATGGGTACCCGTCAAGAGGTCTCCATCGCCACCTAAAACTGGGCAGTGTGACTGCAGTACAGACCACCTGGAACGCCCCCTAAGGGCTGGACAGAGCTAGCCAGCCCTTTGGGTGCGTTCCTCCTCATGTGTGTGTATTGCAGTCTCCTGTCCTGGTAATCAGATCTCACAACGCCTGCCTGGAGAAGTGCTTTACCTTCTTAGGAACCTTCTTGATGATACATTACATGACCAAAAATATATGGACACCTGCACGTCCAACATCTCATTCCAAGATCATGGGCTTTAATATGGATTTGGTCCCTCCTTTGCTGCTATAACAGCCTCCACTCTTCTGGGAAGTCATTAATATGGAGTTGGACCCCCCTTCGCTGCTATAACAGCCTCCACTATTCTGGGAAGTCATTAATATGGAGTTGGTCCCCCCTTTGCTGCTATAACAGCCTCCACTATTCTGGGAAGTCATTAATATGGAGTTGGTCCCCCCTTTGCTGCTATAACAGCCTCCACTATTCTGGGAAGTCATTAATATGGAGTTGGTCCCCCCTTTGCTGCTATAACAGCCTCCACTATTCTGGGAAGTCATTAATATGGAGTTGGACCCCCCATTGCTGCTATAACAGCCTCCACTATTCTGGGAAGTCATTAATATGGAGTTGGACCCCCCTTTGCTGCTATAACAGCCTCCACTCTTCTGGGAAGTCATTAATATGGAGTTGGACCCCCTTTGCTGCTATAACAGCCTCCACTCTTCTGGGAAGGCTTTCCACTAGATGTTGGTACATTGCTGCAGGGACTTGCTTCCATTCAGCCACAAGAG
This sequence comes from Oncorhynchus clarkii lewisi, assembly GCF_045791955.1. Taxonomy (NCBI): domain Eukaryota; kingdom Metazoa; phylum Chordata; class Actinopteri; order Salmoniformes; family Salmonidae; genus Oncorhynchus; species Oncorhynchus clarkii. The sequence goes on from NC_092164.1 coordinate 7,968,642, forward strand.
CATTAGTGAGGTCGGGTACTGATGTGGGCGATTAGTCCTGGCTCGCAGTCTGCTTTCCAATTCATCCCAAAGGTGTTCGATGGGGTTGAGGTCAGGGCTCTGCGCAGGCCAGTCAAGTTCTTCCACACCAATCTCGACAAACCATTTCTGTATGGACCTCGCTTTGTGCACGAGGGCATTGTCATGCTGAAACAGGAAAGGGCCTTCCCCAAACTGTTGCCACAAAGTTGGAAGCACAGTATTGTCTAGAATGTCATTGTATGCTGTAGCGTTAAGATTTCCCTTCGCTGGAACTAAGGGGCCAAAACCATTATTCCTCCTCCACCACCAAACTTTACAGTTGGCACTATGCATTCGGGCTCGTAGCCTTCTCCTGGCATCCACCAAACCCAGATTCGTTCGTCAGACTGCCAGATGGTGAAGTGTTATTCATCACTCCAGAGAACGTGTTTCCCCTGCTCCAGAGTCCAATAGCGGTGAGCTTTAAACCACTCCAGCCGACGCTTGGCATTGTGAATGGTGATCTTAGGCTTGTGTGCGGCTGCTCAGCCATGGAAACCCATTTAATTTAATTTGGGTTAAATCGGTTTGACACAGTTCAGTTGAATAAATTCAGTTGAATAACTGACTTAGGTATCCCCCTTTCCCAGTTTGGAACTCTGTCGTGAGTTCTGGAACTTTCCACTTCACAATAGAGGCAATTACAGTTGACCCGGGGCAGAAATGTGACAAACTGACTTGTTGGAAAGGTGGCATTCTATGACGGTGCCACGTTGAAAGTCACTGAGCTCTTCAGTAAAGCGGCAGGGGGCGGCAGGGTAGCCTAGTGGTTAGAGCGTTGGACTAGTAACCGGAAGGTTGCGAGTTCAAACCCCCGAGCTGACAAGGTACAAAATCTGTCGTTCTGCCCCTGAACAGGCAGTTAACCCACTGTTCCCAGGCCGTCATTGAAAATAAGAATTTGTTCTTAACTGACTTGCCTAGTTAAATAAAGGTAAAAAAAAAATTAAAAAATTTAAAAAAAAGCCATTCTACTGCCAATGTTTGTCTATGGAGATTGCATGTCTGTGTGCTCGATTTTATACACCTGTCAACAACGGTTTGTGGCTGAAATAGCCAAATTCATTAATTTGATGGGGTGTCCACATACTTTTGTATATAGTGTTCCAGTCAAAAGTTTGGACACGCCTAATTCATTCAATGGGTTTTTCTTTATTTTTGTTATTTTCTACATTGTGAAGACATCAAAACTATGAAATAACACATATGGAATCATGTAGTAACCAAAATAGTGTTAAACAAATTAAAATACTTTTTATATTTTAGTTTCTTCCACGTAGCCACCCTTTTCTTTGATGACAGCTTTTCACACTCTTGACATTCTCTCAACCAGCTTCACCCGGAATTATTTTACAACAGTCTTGAAGGAGTTCCCACATATGCTGAGCACTTGTTCGCTGCTTTTAATTCACTCTGCGGTCCAACTCATCTCAAACCATCTCAAGTGGGTTGAGGTCGGGGGATTGTGGAGGCCAGGTCATCTGATGCAGCGCTCCATCACTCTCCTCCTTGGTCAAATAGCCCTTACACAGCCGGGAGGTGTGTTGGGTCATTGTCCTGTTGAAAAACTAATTATAGTCCCACTAAGAGCAAACCAGATGGGTTGATGTATTGCAGCAGAATGCTGTGGGAGCCATGCTGGTTAAATATGCATTGAATTCTAAATAAACCACTGACACTGTCACCAGCAAAGCACCATCACACCTCCTCCTCCATGCTTCACGGTGGGAACCACACATGCAGAGATCATTCGTTCAACTACTCTGCATCTCACGAAGACACAGCGCTTGGAACCAAACATCTCATATTTGGACTCATCAGACCGAAGGACATGTTTCCACCTGTCTAAGGTCCATTGCTCGTGTTTCTTGGTCCAAGCAAGTCTCTTCTTCTTATTGATGTCTTTTAGTAGTGGCTTATTTGCAGCAATTCGACCATGAAGGTCTGATTCACACAGTCTCCTCTGAACAGTGAAGCAGTGAAGCATTTATTTGGGCTAATGAACTTATCCTCTGCAGCAGAGGGAACTCTAATGAACGTATCCTCTGCAGCAGAGGTAACACTGGGTCTTCCTATCCTGTGGCGGTCCTCATGAGAGTCAGTTTCATCACAGCGCAAGATGTTTTGCAACTGCACTTGAAGAAACTTTCAAAGTTCTTGAAATGTTCCGTATTGGCTGACCTTCATGTCTTAAAATAATGATGGACTGTCATTTCTCTTTGCTTATTTGAGCTGTTCTTGCCATAATATGGACTTGGTCTTTTACCAAATAGGGATATCTTCTGTATACCACCCCTACCTTGTCACAACACACCTGATTGGTTCAAACGCATTAAGAAGGAAAGACATTCCACAATTTAACAAAGCACACCTGTTAATTGAAATGCATTCCAGGTGACTACCTCATTAAGCTGGTTGAGAGAATGCCAAGAGTGTGCAAAGCTGTCATCAAGGCAAAGGATGGCTACAATCAGGTATAATATAATGGTTTTTCCACAGAGACCACTACAAGACAGAGTACGAGAATAAACTTGCTGAGGAGCTGGAGAACATTCGTCTGAAGACCAGCCAGGAGATCGACAGCCTGCAGAGGACCTCAAAGGAGATGTACGAGAGAGAGAACAGGTGAGATTATAGAGATGTACGAGAGAGAGAACAGGTGAGATTATAGAGATGTACCAGAGAGAGAGAGAGAGAGAACAGGTGAGATTATAGAGATGTACCAGAGAGAGAGAGAGAGAACAGGTGAGCTTATAGAGATATACCAGAGAGAGAACAGGTGAGATTATAGAGATGGACCAGAGAGAGGGAACAGGTGAGATTATAGAGATGTACCAGAGAGAGAGAACAGGTGAGATTATAGAGATGTACCAGAGAGAGAGAGAGAGAGAGAACAGGTGAGATTATAGAGATGTACCAGAGAGAGAGAACAGGTGAGATTATAGAGATGTACCAGAGAGAGAACAGGTGAGATTATAGAGATGTACCAGAGAGAGAACAGGTGAGATTATAGAGATGAACAGGTGAGATTATAGAGATGTACCAGAGAGAGAACAGGTGAGATTATAGAGATGAACAGGTGAGATTATAGAGATGTAACAGAGAGAGAACAGGTGAGATTATAGAGATGTAACAGAGAGAGAACGGGTGAGATTATAGAGATGTACGAGAGAGAGAACAGGTGAGATTATAGAGATGTACCAGAGAGAGAGCAGGTGAGATTATAGAGATGTAACAGAGAGAGAACAGGTGAGATTATAGAGATGTACCAGAGAGAGAACAGGTGAGATTATAGAGATGTACGAGAGAGAGAACAGGTGAGATTATAGAGATGTACCAGAGAGAGAGAGAGAGAGAGAGAGAGAGAGAGAGAGAACAGGTGAGATTATAGAGATGTACCAGAGAGAGAGAACAGGTGAGATTATAGAGATGTCCCAGAGAGAGAGAACGAGAGAACAGGTGATATTATAGAGATGAACAGGTGAGATTATAGAGATGAACAGGTGAGATTATAGAGATGTCCCAGAGAGAGAGAGAGAACAGGTGAGATTATAGAGATGTCCCTGAGAGAGAACAGGTGAGATTATAGAGATGTACCAGAGAGAGAGAGAACAGGTGAGATTATAGAGATGTCCCAGAGAGAGAGAGAGAGAACAGGTGAGATTAGAGATGTCCCAGAGAGAGAGAGAGAGAACAGGTGAGATTATAGAGATGTACCAGAGAGAGAGAACAGGTGAGATTATAGAGATGTCCCAGAGAGAGAGAGAGAGAACAGGTGAGATTATAGAGATGTCCCAGAGAGAGAGAGAGAGAACAGGTGAGATTATAGAGATGTACCAGAGAGAGAGAGAGAGAACAGGTGAGATTATAGAGATGTCCCTGAGAGAGAGAACAGGTGAGATTATAGAGATGTACCAGAGAGAGAGAACAGGTGAGATTATAGAGATGTACCAGAGAGAGAGAACAGGTGAGATTATAGAGATGTCCCAGAGAGAGAGAGAGAGAACAGGTGAGATTATAGAGATGTACCAGAGAGAGAGAGAGAGAACAGGTGAGATTATAGAGATGTCCCTGAGAGAGAGAACAGGTGAGATTATAGAGATGTCCCAGAGAGAGAGAGAGAGAACAGGTGAGATTATAGAGATGTCCCAGAGAGAGAGAGAGAGAACAGGTGAGATTATAGAGATGTCCCAGAGAGAGAGAGAGAGAACAGGTGAGATTATAGAGATGAACAGGTGAGATTATAGAGATGAACAGGTGAGATTATAGAGATGAACAGGTGAGATTATAGAGATGAACAGGTGAGATTATAGAGATGAACAGGTGAGATTATAGAGATGAACAGGTGAGATTATAGAGATGAACAGGTGAGATTATAGAGATGAACAGGTGAGATTATAGAGATGAACAGGTGAGATTATAGAGATGAACAGGTGAGATTATAGAGATGAACAGGTGAGATTATAGAGATGAACAGGTGAGATTATAGAGATGAACAGGTGAGATTATAGAGATGCCGCCCGTGTTTTATTTTTTTTATTTTTTTATTTCACCTTTATTTAACCAGGTAGGCTAGTTGAGAACACCTTTATTTAACCAGGTAGGCTAGTTGAGAACAAGTTCTCATTTGCAACTGCGACCTGGCCAAGTTAAAGCATAGCAGTGTGAACAGATAACACAGAGTTACACATGGAGTAAACAATTAACAAGTCAATAACACAGTAGAAAAAAGGGGAGTCTATATACATTGTGTGCAAAAGGCATGAGAAGGTAGGCAAATAATTACAATTTTGCAGATTAACACTGGAGTGATAAATGATCAGATGGTTATGTACAGGTAGAGATACTGGTGTGCAAAAGAGCAGAAAAGTAAATAAATAAAAACAGTATGGGGATGAGGTAGGTAAAAATGGGTGGGCTATTTACCAATAGACTATGTACAGCTGCAGCGATCGGTTAGCTGCTCAGATAGCAGATGTTTGAAGTTGGTGAGGGAGATAAAAGTCTCCAACTTCAGCGATTTTTGCAATTCGTTCCAATCATAGGCAGCAGAGAACTGGAACGAAAGGCGGCCAAATGAGGTGTTGGCTTTAGGGATGAGGTGTTGGCTTTAGTGTCCTCTAGAGGGAACTCTTTCACTGTGTTCTGAATACAGTACTGTACTTCACTCAGACCATGTATTCAGATATTCAACAAATTGTGTGATTCAGTGCCCCTAAAAACGCACCTTATTCCCTATTTAGTGCCCTTGTCGAAAGTAGTGCGCTATGCACCCTATTCGATAGTGCACTACTTTTGACTAGGACCCATAGGTACCATTTGAGACAGTTTGATTGGGAGACTATTCATTTTGTAATTTTTTTTACATGAAGTCGATTGTTTGTTAATTCTGTTTTAATTCTTACTGCTTCTGTCTGTCCTCTAGGAACCTCCGTGAGACGCTGTGTTAATTCTGTTTTAATTCTTACTGCTTCTGTCTGTCCTCTAGGAACCTCCGTGAGACGCTGTGTTAATTCTGTTTTAATTCTTACTGCTTCTGTCTGTCCTCTAGGAACCTCCGTGAGACGCTGTGTTAATTCTGTTTTAATTCTTACTGCTTCTGTCTGTCCTCTAGGAACCTCCGTGAGACGCTGTGTTAATTCTGTTTTAATTCTTACTGCTTCTGTCTGTCCTCTAGGAACCTCCGTGAGACGCTGTGTTAATTCTGTTTTAATTCTTACTGCTTCTGTCTGTCCTCTAGGAACCTCCGTGAGACGCTGTGTTAATTCTGTTTTAATTCTTACTGCTTCTGTCTGTCCTCTAGGAACCTCCGTGAGACGCTGTGTTAATTCTGTTTTAATTCTTACTGCTTCTGTCTGTCCTCTAGGAACCTCCGTGAGACGCTGTGTTAATTCTGTTTTAATTCTTACTGCTTCTGTCTGTCCTCTAGGAACCTCCGTGAGACGCTGTGTTAATTCTGTTTTAATTCTTACTGCTTCTGTCTGTCCTCTAGGAACCTCCGTGAGACGCTGTGTTAATTCTGTTTTAATTCTTACTGCTTCTGTCTGTCCTCTAGGAACCTCCGTGAGACGCTGTGTTAATTCTGTTTTAATTCTTACTGCTTCTGTCTGTCCTCTAGGAACCTCCGTGAGACGCTGTGTTAATTCTGTTTTAATTCTTACTGCTTCTGTCTGTCCTCTAGGAACCTCCGTGAGACGCTGTGTTAATTCTGTTTTAATTCTTACTGCTTCTGTCTGTCCTCTAGGAACCTCCGTGAGACGCGGTGTTAATTCTGTTTTAATTCTTACTGCTTCTGTCTGTCCTCTAGGAACCTCCGTGAGACGCGGGACAACGCAGTGCTGGAGAAGGACAGAGCAACGACGGCAGAGAGAGAGACACAGGCCAGATACGACCAGCTACTAGAACAGTAAGAGACACAGGCCAGATACGACCAGCTACTAGAACAGTAAGAGAGAGAGAGACCAGATACTACCAGCTACTAGAACAGTAAGAGAGAGAGGCCAGATACGACCAGCTACTAGAACAGTAAGAGACACAGGCCAGATACGACCAGCTACTAGAACAGTAAGAGAGAGAGACCAGATACGACCAGCTACTAGAACAGTAAGAGAGAGAGACCAGATACGACCAGCTACTAGAACAGTAAGAGAGACAGGCCAGATACGACCAGCTACTAGAACAGTAAGAGAGAGAGAGACCAGATACTACCAGCTACTAGAACAATAAGAGACACAGGCCAGATACGACCAGCTACTAGAACAGTAAGAGAGAGAGACCAGATACGACCAGCTACTAGAACAGTAAGAGAGAGAGACCAGATACTACCAGCTAATAGAACAGTAAGAGAGAGAGAGACCAGATACTACCAGCTAATAGAACAGTAAGAGAGAGAGAGAGACCAGATACTACCAGCTACTAGAACATTAAGAGAGAGAGACCAGATACTACCAGCTAATAGAACATTAAGAGAGAGAGACCAGATACTACCAGCTACTAGAACAGTAAGAGAGAGAGAGAGACCAGATACTACCAGCTAATAGAACAGTAAGAGAGAGAGAGACCAGATACTACCAGCTACTAGAACAGTAAGAGAGAGAGGCCAGGAACTACCAGCTAATAGAACAGTAAGAGAGAGAGAGACCAGATACTACCAGCTACTAGAACAGTAAGAGAGAGAGAGAGACCAGATACTACCAGCTACTAGAACAGTAAGAGAGAGAGAGAGACCAGATACTACCAGCTACTAGAACAGTAAGAGAGAGAGGCCAGGAACTACCAGCTAATAGAACAGTAAGAGAGAGAGAGACCAGATACTACCAGCTACTAGAACAGTAAGAGAGAGAGAGAGACCAGATACTACCAGCTACTAGAACAGTAAGAGAGAGACACAGGCCAGATACTACCAGCTACTAGAACAGTGAGAGAGAGAGAGACCAGATACTACCAGCTACTAGAACAGTAAGAGAGAGAGAGACCAGATACTACCAGCTACTAGAACAGTAAGAGAGAGACACAGGCCAGATACTACCAGCTACTAGAACAGTAAGAGAGAGACACAGGCCAGATACTACCAGCTAATAGAACAGTTAGAGAGAGGGAGACCAGATACGACCAGCTACTAGAACAGTAAGAGAGAGAGACCAGGAACTACCAGCTAATAGAACAGTAAGAGAGAGAGAGACCAGATACTACCAGCTAATAGAACAGTAAGAGAGAGAGGCCAGATACTACCAGCTACTAGAACAGTAAGAGAGAGAGACCAGATACTACCAGCTACTAGAACAGTAAGAGAGAGAGAGACCAGATACTACCAGCTACTAGAACAGTTAGAGAGAGAGAGAGACCAGATACTACCAGCTACTAGAACAGTTAGAGAGAGAGAGACCAGATACGACCAGCTACTAGAACAGTTAGAGAGAGAGAGACCAGATACTACCAGCTACTAGAACAGTAAGAGAGAGAGAGAGACCAGATACTACCAGCTACTAGAACAGTAAGAGAGAGAGAGAGACCAGATACTACCAGCTACTAGAACAGTAAGAGAGAGAGAGAGACCAGATACTACCAGCTACTAGAACAGTAAGAGAGAGAGAGAGACCAGATACTACCAGCTACTAGAACAGTAAGAGAGAGAGAGAGACCAGATACTACCAGCTACTAGAACAGTAAGAGAGAGACACAGGCCAGATACTACCAGCTACTAGAACAGTAAGAGAGAGAGAGAGACCAGATACTACCAGCTACTAGAACAGTAAGAGAGAGAGAGAGACCAGATACTACCAGCTACTAGAACAGTAAGAGAGAGAGAGAGACCAGATACGACCAGCTACTAGAACAGTAAGAGAGAGAGAGAGACCAGATACTACCAGCTACTAGAACAGTAAGAGAGAGACACAGGCCAGATACTACCAGCTACTAGAACAGTAAGAGAGAGAGACCAGATACTACCGGCTACTAGAACAGTAAGAGAGAGAGACCAGCCTGGTTCCAGTACAATAGTTAGTGTGCCGGTTTAGATTCAGTTTTGCCCTTTTCGACTAAAACGACTAAATTCATATTGAAGGGGGTGGATGATCTGAACCAGCACTCTCTGAGACACTTGATACATACAGGCCCTGGTCTATATATATACAGAACAAGAAACACAACATGCTGCCATTTCAAAGATTTTACTGAGTGACAGTTCATATAAGGACATCAGTCATTTGTAATAAATGTATTTGGCCCTCATCTATGGATTTCACATGTCTGGAAGTAGAGATATGCTCAATGAGTTGACATGTCTGGGAGTAGAGATATGCTCAATGAGTGAGGAGAGATATGCTCAATGAGTGAGGAGAGATATGCTCAATGAGTTGACATGACTGGGAGTAGAGATATGCTCAATGAGTGACATGTCTGGGAGTAGAGATATGCTCAATGAGTTGACATGACTGGGAGTAGAGATATGCTCAATGAGTGACATGTCTGGTGAGTAGAGATATGCTCAATGAGTTGACATGACTGGGAGTAGAGATATGCTCAATGAGTTGACATGACTGGGAGTAGAGATATGCTCAATGAGTGACATGTCTGGTGAGTAGAGATATGCTCAATGAGTTGACATGACTGGGAGTAGAGATATGCTCAATGAGTGACATGTCTGGGAGTAGAGATATGCTCAATGAGTTGACATGTCTGGGAGTAGAGATATGCTCAATGAGTTGACATGTCTGGGAGTAGAGATATGCTCAATGAGTTGACATGTCTGGGAGTAGAGATATGCTCAATGAGTGACATGTCTGGGAGTAGAGATATGCTCAATGAGTGACTAGTCTGGGAGTAGAGATATGCTCAATGAGTGACATGTCTGGGAGTAGAGATATGCTCAATGAGTGACTAGTCTGGGAGTAGAGATATGCTCAATGAGTGACATGTCTGGGAGTAGAGATATGCTCAATGAGTTGACATGTCTGTTCAGTACGCAGGCCATGGAAGTCTTCATGTTTAGCCTCTGAGAATGTTATATGAATGTTATACATTGCGACAGGTGGCCGTGCCTTATCATGTTGAGACATGAGGTGATGGCGGCGGATGAATGGCACGACAACGGGGCCTCAGGATCTCGCCACGGTATCTCTGTGCGCATTCAAATCGCCACCTATAAAATATAACAGTGTTCGTTGTCCGTAGCCCATCACCATAACCCCACCGCCACCACGGGGCGCTCTGTTCCACAACGTTGACGTCAGCAAACTGCTCGCCCACACCAAGCCATTCACGTGGTCTACGTGGTCTGCAGTTGTGAGGCCGGTTTGACGTACTTCCAAATTCTCAAAAATGACGTTGTCGGCAGCTTGTGGCAGAGAAATTAACATGAAATTCTCTGGCAACAGCTCTGGTGAACATTCCTGCCGTCAGCATGCTAAGTGCACTCTCCCTCAAAACCACTGTCATCTGTGGGCGTTGTGTTGTGTGACGACAAAAAAGGCAAGGCAAAAAAGGCCATGGTGGCAAAGTAAATACAATATAGCAAGTAAAACACTGGAATGGTCGATTTGCAGTGGAAGACTGTGTAAGGTAGAGATAGAAATAATGGGGTGCAAATGAGCAAAATCAATAAATACAGTAGGGGGAGAGGTAGTTGTTTGGGCTAAATTATAGATGGGCTATGTACAGGTGCAGTAATCTGTGAGCTGCTCTGACAGCTGGTGCTTAAAGCTAGTGAGGGAGATATGAGTCTCCAGCTTCAGTGATTTTTGCAGTTCGTTCCAGTCAGCGGCAGCAGAGAACTGGAAGGAAAGACGACCAAAGGAGGAATTGGCTTTGGGGGTGACCAGTGAGATATACCTGCTGGAGCGCGTGCTACGAGTGGGTGCTGCTATGGTGACCAGTGAGCTGAGATAAGGGGGGACTTTACCTAGAAGGGTCTTGTAGATGACCTGGAGCCAGTGGGTTTGGCGACGAGTATGAAGCGAGGGCCAGCCAATGAGAGCATACAGGTCGCAGTGATGGGTAGTGTATGGGGCTTTGGTGACAAAACGGATTGCACTGTGATAGACTGCATCCAATTTGTTGAGTAGGGTATTGGAGGCTATTTTGTAAATGACATCGTCGAAGTCAAGGATTGGTAGGATAGTCAGTTTTACGAGGGTATGTTTGGCAGCATGAGTGAAGGATGCTTTGTTGCGATATAGGAAGCCGATTCTAGATTTAACTTTGGATTGGAGATGCTTAATGTGAGTCTGGAAGGAGAGTTTGCAGTCTAACCCGACACCCAGGTATTTGTAGTTGTCCACATATTCTAAGTCAGAACCGTCCAGAGTGGTGATGCTGGATGGGCGGGCAGGTAACGGGCAGTGATCGGTTTGGTTTTACTTGCGTTTAAGAGCAGTGGATTTATCGGTGGTGACAGTGTTCAGAGGTCTGCTTCACAGGTCTCCTTCACAGGTCTCCTTCACAGGTCTCCTTCACAGGTCTCCTTCAGAGGTCTCCTTCACAGGTCTCCTTCACAGGTCTGCTTCACAGGTCTGCTTCACAGGTCTCCTTCACAGGTCTCCTTCAGAGGTCTCCTTCACAGGTCTCCTGAAACTGCTCCAGTCACATTTCATCCCTGTAGCCTGGGGGAGCTCCTCGTACAACGGTCCTCTTCCTGTTGACATCACGTGTCCACATAGTGACCCACGAATAATGATATATACATTCTGTCTTCTCTACATGTCAAGCTGCCGTTGATAGACGTTGATAAGGATGGGTGTCATAGTAACAGCAATGGTCAGTGTGATGGGTGTCACGGTAACTATGGGCGTCACGGTAACAGTAATGGTCAGTGTGATGGGTGTCACGGTAACTATGGACGTCACGGTAACAGTAATGGTCAGTGTGATGGGTGTCACGGTAACAGTAATGGTCAGTGTGATGGGTGTCACGGTAACTATGGACGTCACGGTAACAGTAATGGTCAGTGTGATGGGTGTCACGGTAACAGTAATGGTCAGTGTGATGGGTGTCACGGTAACAGTAATGGTCAGTGTGATGGGTGTCACGGTAACAGTAATGGTCAGTGTGATGGGTGTCACGGTAACAGTAATGGTCAGTGTGATGGGTGTCACGGTAACAGTAATGGTCAGTGTGATGGGTGTCACGGTAACAGTAATGGTCAGTGTGATGGGTGTCACGGTAACAGTAATGGTCAGTGTGATGGGTGTCACGGTAACAGTAATGGTCAGTGTGATGGGTGTCACGGTAACAGTAATGGTCAGTGTGATGGGTGTCACGGTAACAGTAATGGTCGGTGTGATGGATGTCACGGTAACAGTAATGGTCAGTGTGATGGGTGTCACGGTAACTATGGACGTCACGGTAACAGTAATGGTCAGTGTGATGGGTGTCACGGTAACTATGGACGTCACGGTAACAGTATTGGTCAGTGTGATGGGTGTCACGGTAACTATGGACGTCACGGTAACAGTAATGGCCAGTGTTCAAATCCCAATGTTTTATTTGACTTTTTGAGTGTGAAGACCCCCACCCCCCGTGTAGATCAATGACATATTTCTCCCTGGTTGTTGTAGATCCTAATGGCAGTATTTAGGTCCCAGCTACTGTATCTCAGGCCTGGTTTCCCTAGTCCTCCTCCCCAGCAGAGCAGTAGTGATCTCAGAGGGATGTAGGACTGTCACTGAGCTAGTCCCAGTGCTGCGTGCCGCACATTCCTCCGCACATTCCTGTAGGTCCTGTACAGCAGCTGGCCGTCCCCTGTTGTTCTGCTGGGGGCATGGAGCTCCCAGTCCCTTCGACCACCCCCCCCCCACGGCTCCCATTCACCCAGGCAGCAGGCACTTGTTGTGGGGCCAACAACGACAGATGCTGCGCCAGCAGCCCAGCCCCCCTATCACACGATGTACGACATCCCGCTATTCTGGGATAAGGAAAGATAAGGACATGTTTGATATCTATGGTGTCAACACATTTCTGTACATGCTGGCACCATACCGGGTCTCTAGTGTCAGTGGTTCCAGTCCTCCAGAACCCATTATATACTGGGTCTCTAATGTCAGTGGTTCCAGTCCTCTAGAACCCCCAACAGAACACATTATATACTGGGTCTCTGTCAGTGGTTCCAGTCCTCCAGAACCCCCAATAGAACCCATTATAAACTGGGTCTCTAATGCCAGTGGTTCCAGTCCTCCAGAACCCCCAACAGAACACATTATATACTGGGTCTCTAATGCCAGTGGTTCCAGTCCTCCAGAACCCCCAACAGAACACATTATATACTAGGTCTCTAATGTCAGTGGTTCCAGTCCTCCAGAACCCCTAACAGAACACATTATATACTGGGTCTCTAATGTCAGTGGTTCCAGTCCTCCAGAACCCCTAACAGAACCCATTATATACTGGGTCTCTAATGTCAGTGGTTCCAGTCATCCAGAACCCCCAACAGAACACATTATATACTGGTTCTCTAATGTCAGAGGTGTCCAACTCCAACACTGATATGATTTGGTAATAATTCCAGTGTATTAAGCAACAGTGATGTGGTTTTCAGTGGAAGTATTCTCCTTCCCCGCAGGCCAACACCTGCCTTTTCACCTGCCTTTTCACCTGTCTTTTCACTATGCCACAAACAGACAGACTTCTTCTATGGTGGTTCGACATTATGGCCCAGTATTGATACAGTAACACTAGAGAAAGGCTTGGCGGACGGACACAATGGTTTATTACCGTGTTACAGTAACACTAGAGAAATGCCACTGGTTCGAATCCCTGACCACGTGGAACATCTACCACTGTGCCCTTGAGCAAGGCACTTCACCTTAATAGCTCCCGTAAGTCAATGGTTTATTACCGTGTTAATGCCACTGGTTCGAATCCCTGACCACGTGGAACATCTGCCACTGTGCCCTTGAGCAAGGCACTTCACCTTAATAGCTCCCGTAAGTCAATGGTTTATTACCGTGTTACAGTAACACTAGAGAAATGCCACTGGTTCGAATCCCTGACCACGTGGAACATCTGCCACTGTGCCCTTGAGCAAGGCACTTCACCGTAAGTCTTCTACACCTCCGGAAAGTTTTCAGACCCCTTGATTTATTTTTGCACCTTTTGTTTCCTGTTGAGTCTAATTCTAAAATTGATTAAATAAAAAAAAAATTACCTCGTCAATCTTATTTTTTTTAACCTTTATTTAACTAGGCAAGTCAGTTTAAGAACAAATTCTAATTTACAATGACGGCCCTAGGAACTGTGGGTTTAACTTCCTTGTTCAGGGGCAGAACGACAGATGTGTACCGTGTCAGCTCGGGGATTCGAACGCTCTAACCACTAGGAAACCCCGCCGCCAATCTACACCCAATACAATACAACACACCATACCCCATAATGACATCACAATACCCCATAATGACATCACAATACCCCATAATGACATCACAATACCCCATAATGACATCACAATACCCCATAATGACATCACAATACCCCATAATGACATCACAATACCCCATATTGACATCACAATACCCCATAATGACATCACAATACCCCATAATGACATCACAATACCTCATATTGACAAAGTGGGAACATGTTTTTAAGACATTTTTGCAAATGTATTAAAAATAACTAAAAACAGAAACCTTATTTTCATAAGTATTCAGACCCTTTGCTATGAGACCTGACATTGAGCTCAGGTGCGTCCTGTTTCCATTGATCATCCTTGAGGTGTTTCTACAACTTGATTGGAGTCCACCTGTGGTAAATTTAAATAAGATTGGACATGATTTGGAAAGGCACACACCTGTCTATATAAGGTCCCACAGTTGACAGTGCATGTCAGAGCAAAATCAAGCCAAGAGGTCGAAGGAATTGTCTGTAGAGCTCCGAGACAGGATTGTGTCGAGGCACAGATCTGGGGAAGGGAAACAAAAAAGTTCGGCAGCATTAAAGGTCCCGAAGAACGCCGTGGCCTCCATCATTTTTAATGGAAGAAGTTTGGATCCACCAAGACTGTCTCTGCAGCCCTCCGCCAATTAGGCCTTTACGGTAAAGTGGCCAAACGGAAGCCACTCCTCAGTAAAAGGCACATGTCAGCCCGCTTGGAGTTTGCTAAAAAGCACCTAAAGGACTCAGTTCATGAGAAACAAGATTCTCTGGTCTGATGAAACCAAGATGAAACTCTTTGGCCTGAATGCCAAGCGTCACGCCTGGAGGAAACTTGGCACCGTCCCTACGGTGAATCATGGTGGTTGAGGGGGATGTTTTTCATTGGCAGGGGACCTGGAGACTAGTCAGGATCGAGGGAAAGATAAACAGAGCACAGAGAGATCCTTGATGAAAACCTTCTCCAGAGCGCTCAGGACCTCAGACTGGGGTGAACGTTCACCTTCCAACAGGACAACGACCCTAAGCACACAGCCAAGACAACGCAGGAGTGGCTTCAGGACAAGTCTCTGAATGTCGTTCAGTGGCCCAGCCAGAGACCAGACTTGAATCTGATCAAACATCTCTGCAGAGACCTGAAAATAGCTGTGCAGCGACACTCCCCATCTAACCTGACAGAGCTTCAGAGGATCTGCAGAGAAGAATGGTAGAAACTCCCCAAAAGGTGCTTCAACAAAGTACTAAGTAAAGGGTCTGAATACTTATGTAAATGTGATTACATTTGATTTTTTTTAAAGAAAGAAATTTGCCAAAATGTCAACACATGTTCTTGCTTAATCATTACGGGGTATTATGTGTAGATTGACGTAACAAAATGTGGGAAAAGTCCAGGGGTCTGAATACTTTCCGAATGCACTGTAAATTACTAAAATGTAAAAGGTCATAAATTAAAACATTAAACAGGATTTTTCTTTCTTCTACCAGGCAATTTGCCAGCGCTAATTAGATGTGGGCTAACGGAAACCCTGGAGCGTGTGGTGGTGAGCCCGTGTGAGAGGTGCCTTATGGGCTAACGGAAACCCTGGAGCGTGTGGTGGTGAGCCTGTGTGAGAGGTGCCTTGTGGGCTAACGGAAACCCTGGAGTGTGTGGTGGTGAGCCCGTGTGAGAGGTGCCTTATGGGCTAACGGAAACCCTGGAGCGTGTGGTGGTGAGCCCGTGTGAGAGGTGCCTTATGGGCTAACAGAAACCCTGGAGCATGTAGTGAGCCCGTGTGAGAGGTGCCTTATGGGCTAACAGAAACCCTGGAGCGTGTAGTGAGCCCGTGTGAGAGGTGCCTTATGCCCTGTCCGGACTTGTTTATGAGGCCACCAGAAACTCAGGAGTAAAACAGGAAACTGGTGACTCCCCTCCACAGCTAGTCTCTCTGCGTCAGCCTCAAACAGAATACAATACGAACTGACTGTCTGATTGAGAAACAACAGTTTATACAGTTGACGTAGGAAGTTTATACATACACCTTAGCCAAATACGTTTTAACTCAGTTTTTCCACAATTCCTGACATTTTAATCCTAGTAAAAAATCACGGTTTTAGGTCCGTTAGGATCACCACTTCATTTTAAGAATGTGAAATGTCAGAAAAATAGTAGAGATAATTATTTATTTCAGCATTTCTTTCTTTCATCACATTCCCAGTGGGTCAGAAGTTTACATACACTCAATTAATATGTGGTAGCAATTGCCTTTAAATTGTTTAACTTGGGTCAAATGGTATGGGTAGCCTTCCACAAGCTTCCCACAATAGGTTGGGTGGATTTTGGCCCATTCCTCCTGACAGAGCTGGTGTAACTGAGTCAGGTTTGTAGGCCTCCTTGCTCGCACACGCTTTTTCAGTTCTGCCCACACATTTTCTACAGGATTGAGGTCAGGGCTTTGTGATGGCCACTCCAATACCTTGACTTTGTTGCCATTTTGCCACAACTTTGGAAGTATGCTTGTGGTCATAACATCTAGTTAGTTACACAGCAGCGCCGACGCAGAACAGGAAGCCAGTTCATAGTAGCAGGAAGTGGCAGCAGGATGAGTGAGCAGACTCAGTCGGCTTTAATAGACCCAATCAGGTAGGTGTGATTTGTGCCTAGCCTTGTCTAATTGGTGCCATCTCAGCTGATGCGTCAGCCTGAAGCAGGGCATTTGGGTTTCCCTTCTGAACAGGCCCAGTTTCATATCTTACACCCACCAGTCAGATTGAGAAACAACAGTTTCATCGATCAACATGAGTCAAAACAATATCACGTTATCGTGTTTATTATGTTGTTAAATATGGAAGCATTTCCTGTCCAGTATCACTGCAGGTGGTTTGTAGTCAGTGATAAATATGGAACCATTTCCTGTCTAGTATCACTGCAGGTGGTTTGTAGTCAGTGATAAATATGGAACCATTTCCTGTCTAGTATCACTGCAGGTGGTTTGTAGTCAGTGATAAATATGGAACCATTTCCTGTCCAGTATCACTGCAGGTGGTTTGTAGTCAGTGATAAATATGGAACCATTTCCTGTCTAGTATCACTGCAGGTGGTTTGTAGTCAGTAAGAAATATGGAACCATTTCCTGTCTAGTATCACTGCAGGTGGTTTGTAGTCAGTAAGAAATATGGAACCATTTCCTGTCTAGTTACACTGCAGGTGGTTTGTAGTCAGTAAGAAATATGGAACCATTTCCTGTCTAGTATCACTGCAGGTGGTTTGTAGTCAGTGATAAATATGGAACCATTTCCTGTCTAGTATCACTGCAGGTGGTTTGTAGTCAGTAAGAAATATGGAACCATTTCCTGTCTAGTTACACTGCAGGTGGTTTGTAGTCAGTGATAAATATGGAACCATTTCCTGTCTAGTATCACTGCAGGTGGTTTGTAGTCAGTGATAAATATGGAACCATTTCCTGTCTAGTATCACTGCAGGTGGTTTGTAGTCAGTAAGAAATATGGAACCATTTCCTGTCCAGTATCACTGCAGGTGGTTTGTAGTCAGTGATAAATATGGAACCATTTCCTGTCTAGTATCACTGCAGGTGGTTTGTAGTCAGTAAGAAATATGGAACCATTTCCTGTCTAGTTACACTGCAGGTGGTTTGTAGTCAGTGATAAATATGGAACCATTTCCTGTCTAGTATCACTGCAGGTGGTTTGTAGTCAGTAAGAAATATGGAACCATTTCCTGTCTAGTATCACGGCAGGTGGTTTGTAGTCAGTGATAAATATGGAACCATTTCCTGTCCAGTATCACTGCAGGTGGTTTGTAGTCAGTGATAAATATGGAACCATTTCCTGTCCAGTATCACTGCAGGTGGTTTGTAGTCAGTGATAAATATGGAACCATTTCCTGTCTAGTATCACTGCAGGTGGTTTGTAGTCAGTAAGAAATATGGAACCATTTCCTGTCTAGTTACACTGCAGGTGGTTTGTAGTCAGTGATAAATATGGAACCATTTCCTGTCTAGTATCACTGCAGGTGGTTTGTAGTCAGTAAGAAATATGGAACCATTTCCTGTCTAGTATCACTGCAGGTGGTTTGTAGTCAGTAAGAAATATGGAACCATTTCCTGTCTAGTTACACTGCAGGTGGTTTGTAGTCAGTAAGAAATATGGAACCATTTCCTGTCTAGTATCACTGCAGGTGGTTTGTAGTCAGTGATAAATATGGAACCATTTCCTGTCTAGTATCACTGCAGGTGGTTTGTAGTCAGTAAGAAATATGGAACCATTTCCTGTCTAGTTACACTGCAGGTGGTTTGTAGTCAGTGATAAATATGGAACCATTTCCTGTCTAGTATCACTGCAGGTGGTTTGTAGTCAGTGATAAATATGGAACCATTTCCTGTCTAGTATCACTGCAGGTGGTTTGTAGTCAGTAAGAAATATGGAACCATTTCCTGTCCAGTATCACTGCAGGTGGTTTGTAGTCAGTGATAAATATGGAACCATTTCCTGTCTAGTATCACTGCAGGTGGTTTGTAGTCAGTAAGAAATATGGAACCATTTCCTGTCTAGTTACACTGCAGGTGGTTTGTAGTCAGTGATAAATATGGAACCATTTCCTGTCTAGTATCACTGCAGGTGGTTTGTAGTCAGTGAGAAATATGGAACCATTTCCTGTCTAGTATCACGGCAGGTGGTTTGTAGTCAGTAAGAAATATGGAACCATTTCCTGTCCAGTATCACTGCAGGTGGTTTGTAGTCAGTGATAAATATGGAACCATTTCCTGTCTAGTATCACTGCAGGTGGTTTGTAGTCAGTAAGAAATATGGAACCATTTCCTGTCTAGTATCACGGCAGGTGGTTTGTAGTCAGTGATAAATATGGAACCATTTCCTGTCCAGTATCACTGCAGGTGGTTTGTAGTCAGTGATAAATATGGAACCATTTCCTGTCCAGTATCACTGCAGGTAGTTTGTAGTCAGTGATAAATATGGAACCATTTCCTGTCCAGTATCACTGCAGGTGGTTTGTAGTCAGTGATAAATATGGAACCATTTCCTGTCCAGTATCACTGCAGGTGGTTTGTAGTCAGTGATAAATATGGAACCATTTCCTGTCCAGTATCACTGCAGGTGGTTTGTAGTCAGTGATAAATATGGAACCATTTCCTGTCTAGTTACACTGCAGGTGGTTTGTAGTCAGTGATAAATATGGAACCATTTCCTGTCTAGTATCACTGCAGGTGGTTTGTAGTCAGTGAGAAATATGGAACCATTTCCTGTCTAGTATCACGGCAGGTGGTTTGTAGTCAGTAAGAAATATGGAACCATTTCCTGTCCAGTATCACTGCAGGTGGTTTGTAGTCAGTGATAAATATGGAACCATTTCCTGTCTAGTATCACTGCAGGTGGTTTGTAGTCAGTAAGAAATATGGAACCATTTCCTGTCTAGTATCACGGCAGGTGGTTTGTAGTCAGTGATAAATATGGAACCATTTCCTGTCCAGTATCACTGCAGGTGGTTTGTAGTCAGTGATAAATATGGAACCATTTCCTGTCCAGTATCACTGCAGGTAGTTTGTAGTCAGTGATACACAAGGCCAATAGAACATAGAGTAAGGAGACCTCTACTCTCTCTATCCCAACTTAACACACGTGTTTAACTGAACAGCCCCCATGCAAGATTCACTGGGAAGAGTTCATGTGTCTTGTCTCTGGATAAGAACTCAAATGTAAAACTGTCTCTGTGTCCCCAGGTTAAATATATATAACTGTGTGTGTCCCCAGGTTAAATATATATAACTGTGTGTCCCCAGGTTAAATATATATAACTGTGTCCCCAGGTTAAATATATATAACTGTGTGTGTCCTCAGGTTAAATATATATAACTGTGTCCCCAGGTTAAATATATATAACTGTGTCTCTGTGTCCCCAGGTTAAATATATATAACTGTGTCCCCAGGTTAAATATATATAACTGTGTCTCTGTGTCCCCAGGTTAAATATATATAACTGTGTGTGTCCCCAGGTTAAATATATATAACTGTGTGTGTCCCCAGGTTAAATATATATAACTGTGTGTCCCCAGGTTAAATATATATAACTGTGTGTGTCCAGGTTAAATATATATAACTGTGTCCCCAGGTTAAATATATATAACTGTGTCTCTGTGTCCCCAGGTTAAATATATATAACTGTGTGTGTCCTCAGGTTAAATATATATAACTGTGTGTGTCCCCAGGTTAAATATATATAACTGTGTGTGTCCCCAGGTTAAATATATATAACTGTGTGTGTCCCCAGGTTAAATATATATAACTGTGTGTGTCCCCAGGTTAAATATATATAACTGTGTGTGTCCAGGTTAAATATATATAACTGTGTGTGTCCCCAGGTTAAATATATATAACTGTGTCCCCAGGTTAAATATATATAACTGTGTCTGTGTCCCCAGGTTAAATATATATAACTGTCTCTGTGTCCCCAGGTTAAATATATATAACTGTGTGTGTCCCCAGGTTAAATATATATAACTGTCTCTGTGTCCCCAGGTTAAATATATATAACTGTGTGTGTCCCCAGGTTAAATATATATAACTGTGTGTCCCCAGGTTAAATATATATAACTGTGTGTGTCCCCAGGTTAAATATATATAACTGTGTGTGTGTCCCCAGGTTAAATATATATAACTGTGTGTGTCCCCAGGTTAAATATATATAACTGTGTGTGTCCCCAGGTTAAATATATATAACTGTGTGTCCCCAGGTTAAATATATATAACTGTGTCCCCAGGTTAAATATTAATAACTGTGTGTGTCCAGGTTAAATATATATAACTGTGTGTGTCCCCAGGTTAAATATATATAACTGTGTCTGTGTCCCCAGGTTAAATATATATAACTGTGTGTCCCCAGGTTAAATATATATAACTGTGTCTGTGTCCCCAGGTTAAATATATATAACTGTGTGTGTCCAGGTTAAATATATATAACTGTGTGTGTCCAGGTTAAATATATATAACTGTGTGTCCCCAGGTTAAATATATATAACTGTGTGTGTCCCCAGGTTAAATATATATAACTGTGTGTGTCCCCAGGTTAAATATATATAACTGTGTGTGTCCAGGTTAAATATATATAACTGTGTCCCCAGGTTAAATATATATAACTGTGTCCCCAGGTTAAATATATATAACTGTGTGTGTCCCCAGGTTAAATATATATAACTGTGTGTGTCCAGGTTAAATATATATAACTGTGTGTGTCCAGGTTAAATATATATAACTGTGTGTCCCCAGGTTAAATATATATAACTGTGTGTTCCCAGGTTAAATATCTATAACTGTGTGTCCCCAGGTTAAATATATATAACTGTGTCTGTGTCCCCAGGTTAAATATATATAACTGTGTGTGTCCCCAGGTTAAATATATAGAACTGTGTCCCCAGGTTAAATATATATAACTGTGTGTGTGTCCCCAGGTTAAATATATATAACTGTGTCCCCAGGTTAAATATATATAACTGTGTGTGTGTCCCCAGGTTAAATATATATAACTGTGTCTCTGTGTCCCCAGGTTAAATATATATAACTGTGTCTGTGTCCCCAGGTTAAATATATATAACTGTGTGTGTCCAGGTTAAATATATATAACTGTGTGTCCCCAGGTTAAATATATATAACTGTGTGTGTCCCCAGGTTAAATATATATAACTGTGTGTCCCCAGGTTAAATATATATAACTGTGTGTCCCCAGGTTAAATATATATAACTGTGTGTGTCCCCAGGTTAAATATATATAACTGTGTGTCCCCAGGTTAAATATATATAACTGTGTCCCCAGGTTAAATATATATAACTGTGTGTCCCCAGGTTAAATATATATAACTGTGTGTGTGTCCCCAGGTTAAATATATATAACTGTGTGTGTGTCCCTAGGTTAAATATATATAACTGTGTGTCCCCAGGTTAAATATATATAACTGTGTGTGTGTCCCCAGGTTAAATATATATAACTGTGTGTGTGTCCCCAGGTTCCGTGGTGTCCAGACGGGGACAGACAGCCGAGTGGCAGAGCTCCTGAACCAGGTGAAGCTGAAGAGCTTTGAGACAGAGCGCTCTCAGATGGTACAGGAGGAGACCGCCAGGAACCTGGGACAGTGTCAGATGGAGACAGAGAAACACCAGAAGAAGCTAGAGGTAGAGGTCCCAAATGGTGCCCTATTCCCTATATAGTGCACTACTTTAGACCAGAGCCCTATAGAACCCTATTCCCTATATAGTGCACTACTTTAGACCAGAGCCCAATAGAGCCCTATTCCCTATATATTACACTACTTTAGACCAGAGCCCTATAGAACCCTATTCCCTATATAGTGCACTACTTTAGACCAGAGCCCTATAGAACCCTATTCCCTATATAGTGCACTACTTTAGACCAGAGCCCAATAGAACCCTATTCCCTATATATTACACTACTTTAGACCAGAGCCCTATAGAACCCTATTCCCTATATAGTGCACTACTTTAGACCAGGGCCCTATAGAACCCTATTCCCTATATATAGTACACTACTTTAGACCAGAGCCCTATTCCCTATATAGTGCACTACTTTAGACCAGAGCCCTATAGAACCCTATTCCCTATATATTACACTACTTTAGACCAGAGCCCTATGGAACCCTATTCCTCGTATAGTGCACTACCTTAGACCAGGACCCTATAGAACCCTATTCCCTATATAGTGCACTACCTTAGACCAGGACCCTATAGAACCCTATTCCCTATATAGTGCACTACCTTAGACCAGGACCCTATAGAACCCTATTCCCTATATAGTGCACTACCTTAGACCAGGGCCCTATAGAACCCTATTCCCTATATAGTGCACTACCTTAGACCAGGACCCTAGAGGAGGAACCAGAAAACCAGACTACTGGAATCCTAAGCATTTTGGTTGTTAGAACGTCCTAGTAGGGCAGCTCATTAGCTCTGGTCCAGGGTGTTACATACAACCCCTTAGCTCTGGTCCAGGGTGTTTTACATACAACCCATTAGCTCTGGTCCAGGGTGTTACATACAGCCCCTAGATCTGGTCCAAGATGTTACATACAGCCCCTAGATCTGGTCCAGGGTGTTACATACAGCCCCTTAGCTCCGGTCCAGGGTGTTACATACAGCCCATTAGCTCTGGTCCAGGGTGTTACATACAGCCTGTAGCTCTGGTCCAGGGTGTCACAAACAGCCCCTAGATCTGGTCCAAGATGTTACATACAGCCCCTAGATCTGGTCCAAGATGTTACATACAGCCCCTAGATCTGGTCCAGGGTGTTACATACCGCCCATTAGCCCTGGTCCAGGGTGTTACATACAGCCCCTTAGCTCCAGTCCAGGGTGTTACATACAGCCCCCTAGCTCTGGTCCAGGGTGTTACATACAGCCCATTAGCCCTGGTCCAGGATGTTACATACAGCCCTTAGCTCCTGTCCAGGGTGTTACATACAGCCCCTTAGCTCCTGTCCAGGGTGTTACATACAGCCCCTTAGCTCCTGTCCAGGGTGTTACATACAGCCCCTTAGCTCCTGTCCAGGGTGTTACATACAGCCCTTAGCTCCTGTCCAGGGTGTTACATACAGCCCTTAGCTCCTGTCCAGGGTGTTACATACAGCCCTTATCTCCTGTCCAGGGTGTTACATACAGCCCTTAGCTCCTGTCCAGGGTGTTACATAAAGCCCTTAGCTCCTGTCCAGGGTGTTACATACAGCCCTTAGCTCCTGTCCAGGGTGTTACATACTGCCCTTAGCTTCTGTCCAGGGTGTTACATACAGCCCTTAGCTCCTGTCCAGGGTGTTACATACAGCCCTTAGCTCCTGTCCAGGGTGTTACATACAGCCCTTATCTCCTGTCCAGGGTGTTACATACAGCCCTTAGCTCCTGTCCAGGGTGTTACATAAAGCCCTTAGCTCCTGTCCAGGGTGTTACATACTGCCCTTAGCTCCTGTCCAGGGTGTTACATACAGCCCTTATCTCCTGTCCAGGGTGTTACATACAGCCCTTAGCTTCTGTCCAGGGTGTTACATACAGCCCTTAGCTCCTGTCCAGGGTGTTACATACAGCCCTTAGCTCCTGTCCAGGGTGTTACCTAAAGCCCTTAGCTTCTGTCCAGGGTGTTACATACGGCTTGCTGAGCCCTGGCCCACAGCTAACTGCCCCTGGTCTTCCATCAGGTCATGACCAAGGAGTTGTACAGGCTTCAGGCGTCCTCAGAGAAGCAGATAACGGAACTCCAGGCCCAGAATGCTGAGCAGCAGGCCAGACTACAGACCTACGAGAAACTGGAGCAGGAGCTGGACGACGTCACCATGCAGGCTGCTGAAAGTAATGTCCTCACGACGTTAGAATAGTCATGTTGGCACGACGTTAGAGTCACGTTGGCACGACGTTAGAGTCACGTTCTCACGACGTTAGGATAGTCATGTTGGCACGACGTTAGAGTCACGTTGGCACGACGTTAGAGTCACGTTCTCACGACGTTAGGATAGTCATGTTGGCACGACGTTAGAGTCACGTTGGCACGACGTTAGAGTCACGTTCTCACGACGTTAGGATAGTCATGTTGGCACGACGTTAGAGTCATGTTGGCACGACGTTAGGATAATACTAGTAGCAGTGATTGACACTACTAGTTAGTTATCTGACTATAAAATATGCTGCACAACCAGCAGAGTGATACACACACACACACACACACACACACACACACACACACTGCTCTGATGCAATATGTTCCGTTATGAAATGTAACCATTCATTCTTTCCGTTGGTCGTTGTCTCTCTGGTCAGTTGATGATGAGCAGGAAGCAGAGAGAGTTCTGTTCTCCTATGGTTACGGTGCCAACGTTCCCACAACCGCCAAGAGACGACTCAGGCAGAGGTGAGATCTGATCTGACTGGGTACGGCCTCTTATTCACTATGGGCCCTGGTCTAAAGTAGTGCACTATATAGGGTTCTATAGGGTCCTGGTCTAAAGTAGTGCACTATATAGGGTTCTATAGGGCCCTGGTCTAAAGTAGTGCACTATATAGGGTTCTATAGGGCCCTGGTCTAAAGTAGTGCACTATATAGGGTTCTATAGGGCCCTGGTCTAAAGTAGTGCACTATATAGGGAATAGGGTTCTATAGGGCCCTGGTCTAAAGTAGTGCACTATATAGGGAATAGGGTTCTATAGGTCCCTGGTCTAAAGTAGTGCACTATATAGGGTTCTATAGGGTCCTGGTCTAAAGTAGTGCACTATATAGGGTTCTATAGGGCCCTGGTCTAAAGTAGTGCACTATATAGGGAATAGGGTTCTATAGGGTCCTGGTCTAAAGTAGTGCACTATATATAGGGAATAGGGTTCTATAGGGCCCTGGTCTAAAGTAGTGCACTATATAGGGAATAGGGTTCTATAGGGCCCTGGTCTAAAGTAGTGCACTATATAGGGAATAGGGTTCTATATGGTCCTGGTCTAAAGTAGTGCACTATATAGGGAATAGGGTTCTATAGGGCCCTGGTCTAAAGTAGTGCACTATATATAGGGAATAGGGTTCTATAGGGCCCTGGTCTAAAGTAGTGCACTATATATAGGGAATAGGGCTCTATAGGGCCCTGGTCTAAAGTAGTGCACTATATAGGGAATAGGGTTCTATAGGGCTCTGGTCTAAAGTAGTGCACTATATAGGGAATAGGGTTCTGGTCTAAAGTAGTGCACTATATAGGGAATAGGGTTCTATAGGGCTCTGGTCTAAAGTAGTGCACTATATATAGGGAATAGGGTTCTATAGGACCCTTGTCTAAAGTAGTGCACTATATAGGGAATAGGGTTCTATAGGGCTCTGGTCTAAAGTAGTGCACTATATAGGGAATAGGGTTCTGGTCTTAAGTAGTGCACTATATATAGGGAATAGGGCTCTATAGGGCCCTGGTCTAAAGTAGTGCACTATATATAGGGAATAGGGTTCTCTAGGGCCCTGGTCTAAAGTAGTGCACTATATAGGGAATAGGGTGCAATTTGGGATGAATGATTATGGGTTGGTTTTCTGTTAGAGAGATTATTTAATGTGTGTTGCAGTGTCCATCTGGCCCGTAGACTGTTGCAGCTGGAGAAACAGAACACACTGCTGAGGAGAGATCTGGAGAGACGCAACGCACACACAGGACAGATCTCTGAGGAGGTAACACACACAGGACAGATCTCTGAGGAGGTAACACACAGGACAGATCTCTGAGGAGGTAACACACAGGACAGATCTCTGAGGAGGTAACACACAGGACAGATCTCTGAGGAGGTAACACACAGGACAGATCTCTGAGGAGGTAACACACGGGACAGATCTCTGAGGAGGTAACACACGGGACAGATCTCTGAGGAGGTAACACACAGGACAGATCTCTGAGGAGGTAACACACACAGGACAGATCTCTGAGGAGGTAACACACAGGACAGATCTCTGAGGAGGTAACACACAGGACAGACCCACAGTATAGTAGTAGTATAGACTCCTAACCCAGTGTAGTAGTAGTATAGACTCCTAACCCAGTGTAGTAGTAGTATAGACTCCTAACCCAGTGTAGTAGTAGTATAGACTCCTAACCCACAGTGTAGTAGTAGTATAGACTCCTAACCCAGTATAGTAGTAGTATAGACTCCTAACCCAGTATAGTAGTAGTATAGACTCCTAACCCACAGTGTAGTAGTAGTATAGACTCCTAACCCAGTGTAGTAGTAGTATAGACTCCTAACCCAGTGTAGTAGTAGTATAGACTCCTAACCCAGTGTAGTAGTAGTATAGACTCCTAACCCAGTGTAGTAGTAGTATAGACTCCTAACCCAGTGTAGTAGTAGTATAGACTCCTAACCCAGTGTAGTAGTAGTATAGACTCCTAACCCACAGTGTAGTAGTAGTATAGACTCCTAACCCAGTGTAGTAGTAGTATAGACTCCTAACCCACAGTGTAGTAGTAGTATAGACTCCTAACCCACAGTGTAGTAGTAGTATAGACTCCTAACCCAGTGTAGTAGTAGTATAGACTCCTAACCCAGTGTAGTAGTAGTATAGACTCCTAACCCAGTGTAGTAGTATTATAGACTCCTAACCCAGTGTAGTAGTAGTATAGACTCCTAACCCAGTGTAGTAGTAGTATAGACTCCTAACCCAGTGTAGTAGTAGTATAGACTCCTAACCCAGTGTAGTAGTAATATAGACTCCTAACCCAGTGTAGTAGTAGTATAGACTCCTAACCCAGTGTAGTAGTAGAATAGACTCCTAACCCAGTGTAGTAGTAGTATAGACTCCTAACCCACAGTGTAGTAGTAGTATAGACTCCTAACCCAGTGTAGTAGTAGTATAGACTCCTAACCCAGTGTAGTGGTAGTATAGACTCCTAACCCACAGTGTAGTAGTAGTATAGACTCCTAACCCAGTGTAGTAGTAGTATAGACTCCTAACCCAGTGTAGTAGTATTATAGACTCCTAACCCAGTGTAGTAGTAGTATAGACTCCTAACCCAGTGTAGTAGTAGTATAGACTCCTAACCCAGTGTAGTAGTAGTATAGACTCCTAACCCAGTGTAGTAGTAGTATAGACTCCTAACCCACAGTGTAGTAGTAGTATAGACTCCTAACCCAGTGTAGTAGTAGTATAGACTCCTAACCCACAGTGTAGTAGTAGTATAGACTCCTAACCCAGTGTAGTAGTAGTATAGACTCCTAACCCACAGTGTAGTAGTAGTATAGACTCCTAACCCACAGTGTAGTAGTAGTATAGACTCCTAACCCGGTGTAGTAGTAGTATAGACTCCTAACCCAGTGTAGTAGTAGTATAGACTCCTAACCCAGTGTAGTAGTAGTATAGACTCCTAACCCAGTGTAGTAGTAGTATAGACTCCTAACCCACAGTGTAATAGACTCCCAACCCACAGTGTAGTAGTAGTATAGACTCCTAACCCAGTGTAGTAGTAGTATAGACTCCTAACCCACAGTGTAATAGACTCCTAACCCACAGTGTAGTAGTAGTATAGACTCCTAACCCAGTGTAGTAGTATTATAGACTCCTAACCCAGTGTAGTAGTAGTATAGACTCCTAACCCAGTGTAGTAGTATTATAGACTCCTAACCCAGTGTAGTAGTGGTATAGACTCCTAACCCCAGTGTAGTAGTAGTATAGACTCCTAACCCAGTGTAGTAGTAGTATAGACTCCTAACCCAGTGTAGTAGTATTATAGACTCCTAACCCAGTGTAGTAGTGGTATAGACTCCTAACCCCAGTGTAGTAGTAGTATAGACTCCTAACCCAGTGTAGTAGTAGTATAGACTCCTAACCCACACAGTGTAGTAGTATAGACTCCTAACCCAGTGTAGTAGTAGTATAGACTCCTAACCCACAGTGTAGTAGTAGTATAGACTCCTAACCCAATGTAGTAGTAGTATAGACTCCTAACCCAGTGTAGTAGTAGTATAGACTCCTAACCCACACAGTGTAGTAGTATAGACTCCTAACCCAGTGTAGTAGTAGTATAGACTCCTAACCCACAGTGTAGTAGTAGTATAGACTCCTAACCCAGTGTAGTAGTATTATAGACTCCTTACCCAGTGTAGTAGTAGTATAGACTCCTAACCCAGTGTAGTAGTAGTATAGACTCCTAACCCACAGTGTAGTAGTAGTATAGACTCCTAACCCAGTGTAGTAGTAGTATAGACTCCTAACCCACAGTGTAGTAGTAGTATAGACTCCTAACCCAGTGTAGTAGTAGTATAGACTCCTAACCCACAGTGTAGTAGTAGTATAGACTCCTAACCCACAGTGTAGTAGTAGTATAGACTCCTAACCCACAGTGTAGTAGTAGTATAGACTCCTAACCCAGTGTAGTAGTAGTATAGACTCCTAACCCAGTGTAGTAGTAGTATAGACTCCTAACCCAGTGTAGTAGTAGTATAGACTCCTAACCCACAGTGTAATAGACTCCTAACCCACAGTGTAGTAGTAGTATAGACTCCTAACCCAGTGTAGTAGTAGTATAGACTCCTAACCCACAGTGTAATAGACTCCTAACCCACAGTGTAGTAGTAGTATAGACTCCTAACCCAGTGTAGTAGTATTATAGACTCCTAACCCAGTGTAGTAGTAGTATAGACTCCTAACCCAGTGTAGTAGTAGTAAAGACTCCTAACCCAGTGTAGTAGTAGTATAGACTCCTAACCCAGTGTAGTAGTAGTATAGACTCCTAACCCACAGTGTAGTAGTAGTATAGACTCCTAACCCACAGTGTAGTAGTAGTATAGACTCCTAACCCAGTGTAGTAGTAGTATAGACTCCTAACCCAGTGTAGTAGTAGTATAGACTCCTAACCCACAGTGTAATAGACTCCTAACCCACAGTGTAGTAGTAGTATAGACTCCTAACCCAGTGTAGTAGTAGTATAGACTCCTAACCCACAGTGTAGTAGTAGTATAGACTCCTAACCCAGTGTAGTAGTAGTATAGACTCCTAACCCACAGTGTAGTAGTAGTATAGACTCCTAACCCACAGTGTAGTAGTAGTATAGACTCCTAACCCGGTGTAGTAGTAGTATAGACTCCTAACCCAGTGTAGTAGTAGTATAGACTCCTAACCCAGTGTAGTAGTAGTATAGACTCCTAACCCAGTGTAGTAGTAGTATAGACTCCTAACCCACAGTGTAATAGACTCCTAACCCACAGTGTAGTAGTAGTATAGACTCCTAACCCAGTGTAGTAGTAGTATAGACTCCTAACCCACAGTGTAATAGACTCCTAACCCACAGTGTAGTAGTAGTATAGACTCCTAACCCAGTGTAGTAGTATTATAGACTCCTAACCCAGTGTAGTAGTAGTATAGACTCCTAACCCAGTGTAGTAGTAGTAAAGACTCCTAACCCAGTGTAGTAGTAGTATAGACTCCTAACCCAGTGTAGTAGTAGTATAGACTCCTAACCCACAGTGTAGTAGTAGTATAGACTCCTAACCCACAGTGTAGTAGTAGTATAGACTCCTAACCCAGTGTAGTAGTAGTATAGACTCCTAACCCAGTGTAGTAGTAGTATAGACTCCTAACCCACAGTGTAATAGACTCCTAACCCAGTGTAGTAGTAGTATAGACTCCTAACCCACAGCGTAGTAGTAGTATAGACTCCTAACCCAGTGTAGTAGTAGTATAGACTCCTAACCCACAGTGTAGTAGTAGTATAGACTCCTAACCCAGTGTAGTAGTAGTATAGACTCCTAACCCAGTGTAGTAGTAGTATAGACTCCTAACCCACAGTGTAATAGACTCCTAACCCACAGTGTAGTAGTAGTATAGACTCCTAACCCAGTGTAGTAGTAGTATAGACTCCTAACCCAGTGTAGTAGTAGTATAGACTCCTAACCCAGTGTAGTAGTAGTATAGACTCCTAACCCAGTGTAGTAGTAGTATAGACTCCTAACCCACAGTGTAATAGACTCCTAGCCCACAGTGTAGTAGTAGTATAGACTCCTAACCCACAGTGTAATAGACTCCTAACCCACAGTGTAGTAGTAGTATAGACTCCTAACCCAGTGTAGTAGTAGTATAGACTCCTAACCCACAGTGTAATAGACTCCTAACTAACTTGTGAGGTCTCACCCACACTGTCCTCACCACACCTTCCTTCCTGTCTCAGTGTTCGACATCATGTTGGAAGGGTTGCCAACATGAAACATATTGTGTTTTTTAGAGGGCCCTCCCAATCAAAGGCCAAGTCAGTGACTGTAGCGTGAATCAACAAACGGGTTCAACAAGTGTGTGTGTGTGTGTGTCCTAGCTGGAAGCAGCTAACCGTCTCCTACAGCAGGCCCAGCAGCCCTACAGTTACCTGATCGACACGGTGAGACAGAGAGACACGCAGATACTGTCCCTCAGAGAACGCATCACACAGCTGGAGGAGGACACCAGGTACACACACCACTGTCTCCTCCTTTCAGTCTCCCCTCCAGTCTCCTCCTTTCAGTCTCCCCTCCAGTCTCCTCCTTCAGTCTCCCCCTCCAGTCTCCCTCTTCCAGTCTCCGTCTTCCAGTCTCCCCCTCCGGTCTCCCCCTCCAGTCTCCTCCTTTCAGCCTCTCCCCCTCCAGTCTCCCCCTCCAGTCTCCTCTTTTCAGTTTCCCCCTGTCTTTCGCTCGTCCCAGGTCCTGTCCTTCTCAGCCCTAGGGGCCCTGGCCAAATGTAGTGCCCTATATAGGGCTCTGGTCTAATGTAGTGCCCTATATAGGACTCTGGTCTAAAGTAGTGCACTATATAGGGCTCTGGTCTAAAGTAGTGCACTATATAGGCCTCTGGTTTAAAGTAGTGCACTATATAGGCCTCTGGTTTAAAGTAGTGCACTATATAGGGCTCTGGTTTAAAGTAGTGCACTATATAGGGCTCTGGCCTAAAGTAGTGTACTATATAGGGCTCTGGTCTAAAGTAGTGTACTATATAGGGCTCTGGTCTAAAGTAGTGCACTATATAGGCCTCTGGTTTAAAGTAGTGCACTATATAGGCCTCTGGTTTAAAGTAGTGCACTATATAGGGCTCTGGTTTAAAGTAGTGCACTATATAGGGCTCTGGCCTAAAGTAGTGTACTATATAGGGCTCTGGTCTAAAGTAGTGTACTATATAGGGCTCTGGTCTAAAGTAGTGCACTATATAGGCCTCTGGTTTAAAGTAGTGCCCTATATAGGCCTCTGGTTTAAAGTAGTGCACTATATAGGCTCTGGTTTAAAGTAGTGCACTATATAGGCCTCTGGTTTAAAGTAGTGCACAATATAGGCCTCTGGTTTAAAGTAGTGCCCTATATAGGCCTCTGGTTTAAAGTAGTGCACTATATAGGGCTCTGGTTTAAAGTAGTGCACTGTATAGGGCTCTATAAGTAATGCACTATATAGGGCTCTGGTCTAAAGTAATGCACTATATAGGGCTCTGGTTTAAAGTAGTGCACTATATAGGCCTCTGGTTTAAAGTAGTGCAGTATATAGGGCTCTGGTTTAAAGTAGTGCAGTATATAGGGCTCTGGTCTAAAGTAGTGCACTATATAGGGCTCTGGTTTAAAGTAGTGCACTATATAGGGCTCTGGTTTAAAGTAGTGCACTATATAGGCCTCTGGTCTAAAGTAGTGCAGTATATAGGGCTCTGGTCTAAAGTAGTGCACTATATAGGGCTCTGGTCTAATGTAGTGCCCTTATATAGGGTAACATTTATCTTACAAGCTCCTGGTTGTTAATGTATTGAGTCATTGTTTTGAGAGAGATGGATTTATTACACACTTCTATTGTCCGTTTTCCGTAAGGTCACGCCACTCGGTGCAGGTTTGGATGTGATTGGTGTTCTGTGTTGTATTAGTGCCGTTCCAGCAGCACCTGATCTCTGAGGAAATGGAGGGAG
Organism: Oncorhynchus clarkii lewisi; assembly: GCF_045791955.1. NCBI lineage: Eukaryota > Metazoa > Chordata > Actinopteri > Salmoniformes > Salmonidae > Oncorhynchus > Oncorhynchus clarkii. The sequence goes on from NC_092164.1 coordinate 8,000,974, forward strand.
TCGTTATTCTGTCCCATTTAGTCAGCACTAGAGAAAGTCTCTGTTTTGGGTTTGTCCGTCCAGATCTCTGAGGAAATGGAGGGAGTCGTTATTCTGTCCCATTTAGTCAGCGCTAGAGAAACTCTCTGTTTTGGGTTTGTCCGTCCAGATCTCTGAGGAAATGGAGGGCGTCGTTATTCTGTCCCATTTAGTCAGCGCTAGAGAAAGTCTCTGTTTTGGGTTTGTCCGTTCAGATCCCTGAGGAAATGGAGGGCGTCGTTATTCTGTCCCATTTAGTCAGCGCTAGAGAAAGTCTCTGTTTTGGGTTTGTCCGTTCAGATCTCTGAGGAAATGGAGGGAGTCGTTATTCTGTCCCATTTAGTCAGCGCTAGAGAAAGTCTCTGTTTTGGGTTTGTCCGTTCAGATCTCTGAGGAAATGAAGGGAGTCGTTATTCTGTCCCATTTAGTCAGCGCTAGAGAAAGTCTCTGTTTTGGGTTTGTCCGTTCAGATCCCTGAGGAAATGGAGTGAGTCGTTATTCTGTCCCATTTAGTCAGCACTAGAGAAAGTCTCTGTTTTGGGTTTGTCCGTTCAGATCTCTGAGGAAATGAAGGGAGTCGTTATTCTGTCCCATTTAGTCAGCACTAGAGAAAGTCTCTGTTTTGGGTTTGTCCGTTCAGATCCCTGAGGAAATGGAGGGAGTCGTTATTCTGTCCCATTTAGTCAGCACTAAAGAAAGTCTCTGTTTTGGGTTTGTCCGTTCAGATCTCTGAGGAAATGGAGGGAGTCGTTATTCTGTCCCATTTAGTCAGCGCTAGAGAAAGTCTCTGTTTTGGGTTTGTCTGTTCAGATCTCTGAGGAAATGGAGGGAGTCGTTATTCTGTCCCATTTAGTCAGCACTAAAGAAAGTCTCTGATTTGGGTTTGTCTGTTCAGATCTCTGAGGAAAGAGAAGACGTCTCTCCAACAGGTGAAGAACAATATGGCCTCCGACCTGGAGCGACTGCTCAACCACCGAGAGGTACGCACGCACGCACGCACCCACACACAGACACACTCTCCTCAGCCACGGAGAGAGATATGCCCAGAGTCCACTCTCTCCTCAGCCATGGAGAGAGATATGCCCAGAGTCCACTCTCTCCTCAGCCACGGAGAGAGATGCCCAGAGTCCACTCTCTCCTCAGCCACGGAGAGAGATGCCCAGAGTCCACCCTCTCCTCAGCCATGGAGAGAGATATGCCCAGAGTCCACTCTCTCCTCAGCCATGGAGAGAGATATGCCCAGAGTCCACCCTCTCCTCAGCCATGGAGAGAGATATGCCCAGAGTCCACTCTCTCCTCAGCCACGGAGAGATATGCCCAGAGTCCACTCTCTCCTCAGCCATGGAGAGAGATATGCCCAGAGTCCACCCTCTCCTCAGCCATGGAGAGAGATATGCCCAGAGTCCACTCTCTCCTCAGCCATGGAGAGAGATGCTCAGAGTCCACTCTCTCCTCAGCCATGGAGAGAGATATGCCCAGAGTCCACTCTCTCCTCAGCCATGGAGAGAGATATGCCCAGAGTCCACTCTCTCCTCAGCCATGGAGAGAGATATGCCCAGAGTCCACTCTCTCCTCAGCCATGGAGAGAGATATGCCCAGAGTCCACTCTCTCCTCAGCCATGGAGAGAGATATGCCCAGAGTCCACTCTCTCCTCAGCCATGGAGAGAGATGCCCAGAGTCCACTCTCTCCTCAGCCATGGAGAGAGATATGCTCAGAGTCCACTCTCTCCTCAGCCACGGAGAGATATGCTCAGAGTCCACTCTCTCCTCAGCCATGGAGAGAGATATGCCCAGAGTCCACTCTCTCCTCAGCCATGGAGAGAGATATGCCCAGAGTCCACTCTCTCCTCAGCCATGGAGAGAGATATGCCCAGAGTCCACTCTCTCCTCAGCCATGGAGAGAGATATGCCCAGAGTCCACTCTCTCCTCAGCCATGGAGAGAGATATGCCCAGAGTCCACTCTCTCCTCAGCCATGGAGAGAGATGCCCAGAGTCCACTCTCTCCTCAGCCATGGAGAGATATGCTCAGAGTCCACTCTCTCCTCAGCCATGGAGAGAGATATGCCCAGAGTCCACTCTCTCCTCAGCCATGGAGAGAGATATGCCCAGAGTCCACTCTCTCCTCAGCCATGGAGAGAGATATGCCCAGAGTCCACTCTCTCCTCAGCCATGGAGAGAGATGCCCAGAGTCCACTCTCTCCTCAGCCATGGAGAGAGATATGCTCAGAGTCCACTCTCTCCTCAGCCATGGAGAGAGATATGCCCAGAGTCCACCCTCTCCTCAGCCATGGAGAGAGATATGCCCAGAGTCCACTCTCTCCTCAGCCACGGAGAGATATGCCCAGAGTCCACTCTCTCCTCAGCCATGGAGAGAGATATGCCCAGAGTCCACTCTCTCCTCAGCCATGGAGAGAGATATGCCCAGAGTCCACTCTCTCCTCAGCCATGGAGAGAGATATGCCCAGAGTCCACTCTCTCCTCAGCCATGGAGAGAGATATGCCCAGAGTCCACTCTCTCCTCAGCCATGGAGAGAGATATGCCGCAGAGTCCACTCTCTCCTCAGCCATGGAGAGAGATGCCCAGAGTCCACTCTCTCCTCAGCCATGGAGAGAGATATGCTCAGAGTCCACTCTCTCCTCAGCCACGGAGAGATATGCTCAGAGTCCACTCTCTCCTCAGCCATGGAGAGAGATATGCCCAGAGTCCACTCTCTCCTCAGCCATGGAGAGAGATATGCCCAGAGTCCACTCTCTCCTCAGCCATGGAGAGAGATATGCCCAGAGTCCACTCTCTCCTCAGCCATGGAGAGAGATATGCCCAGAGTCCACTCTCTCCTCAGCCATGGAGAGAGATGCCCAGAGTCCACTCTCTCCTCAGCCATGGAGAGATATGCTCAGAGTCCACTCTCTCCTCAGCCATGGAGAGAGATATGCCCAGAGTCCACTCTCTCCTCAGCCATGGAGAGATATGCTCAGAGTCCACTCTCTCCTCAGCCATGGAGAGAGATATGCCCAGAGTCCACTCTCTCCTCAGCCATGGAGAGAGATATGCCCAGAGTCCACTCTCTCCTCAGCCATGGAGAGAGATATGCCGCAGAGTCCACCCTCTCCTCAGCCATGGAGAGAGATATGCCCAGAGTCCACTCTCTCCTCAGCCACGGAGAGATATGCTCAGAGTCCACTCTCTCCTCAGCCATGGAGAGAGATATGCCCAGAGTCCACTCTCTCCTCAGCCATGGAGAGAGATATGCCCAGAGTCCACTCTCTCCTCAGCCATGGAGAGAGATATGCCCAGAGTCCACTCTCTCCTCAGCCATGGAGAGAGATGCCCAGAGTCCACTCTCTCCTCAGCCATGGAGAGAGATATGCCCAGAGTCCACTCTCTCCTCAGCCATGGAGAGAGATATGCCCAGAGTCCACTCTCTCCTCAGCCATGGAGAGAGATGCCCAGAGTCCACTCTCTCCTCAGCCATGGAGAGAGATATGCTCAGAGTCCACTCTCTCCTCAGCCATGGAGAGAGATATGCTCAGAGTCCACTCTCTCCTCAGCCACGGAGAGATATGCCCAGAGTCCACTCTCTCCTCAGCCATGGAGAGAGATATGCCCAGAGTCCACTCTCTCCTCAGCCATGGAGAGAGATGCCCAGAGTCCACTCTCTCCTCAGCCATGGAGAGAGATATGCTCAGAGTCCACTCTCTCCTCAGCCACGGAGAGATATGCTCAGAGTCCACTCTCCCATTGAATAAAGCCACAGGATGTGTGATATTGCATCATATATATCCTAATGAAAGTAGATGATGTCATGTAGGTGTGAGTCTTTTATGACAGGTGTGTTTTTATATGGCTGAGCCCAGACTGCATGTCTGCAGGAGGGAGAGACTGAGGGAGGGAGAGACTGAGGGAGGGAGAGACTGAGGGAGGGAGAGAGAGGGAGGGAGAGAGACGGAAGGAGAGAGACGGTTGGAGAGAGAGGGGGAGGGAGAGAGAGACTGAGGGAGGGAGAGACTGAGGGAGGGAGAGACTGAGAGGGAGGGAGAGAGAGGCGGAAGGAGGGAGAGAGAGGCGGAGGGAGAGAGAGAGGCCGAGGGAGGGAGGGAGAGGCGTAGTGAGCGAGAGAGGCCGAGGGAGAGAGGGAGAGGCGGAGGGGAGAGAGAGGCCTAGGGAGGGAGGGAGAGGCGGAGGGAGAGAGGGACAGTGAGGCGGAGTCAGGGAGAGAGAGGCGGAGTGAGGGAGAGAGAGTGGTTTTGCCGGTCTCTAGGTGTGCCTCTCTCTCTCTCTCTCTGTCTCTTCTTTCACTGTCATCCTTTTCATCTTTCGTGTCTTGGTCACTTCCTGTCTGCACTGATCCCTGTTTCAACAAGCCTCTACACTGTAGTGGTGTAGTACAGTATATACCCCACAGCCCAACAAGCCTCTACACTGTAGTGGTGTAGTACAGTATATACCCCACAGCCCAACAAGCCTCTACACTGTAGTGGTGTAGTACAGTATATACCCCACAGCTCAACAAGCCTCTACACTGTAGTGGTGTAGTACAGTATATACCCCACAGCCCAACAAGCCTCTACACTGTAGTGGTGTAGTACAGTATATACCCCACAGCCCAACAAGCCTCTACACTGTAGTGGTGTAGGACAGTAGATACCCCACAGCCCAACAAGCTGTAGTGGTGTAGTACAGTATATACCCCACAGCCCAACAAGCCTCTACACTGTAGTGGTGTAGTACAGTATATACCCCACAGCCCAACAAGCCTCTACACTGTAGTGGTGTAGTACAGTATATACCCCACAGCTCAACAAGTCTCTACACTGTAGTGGTGTAGTACAGTATATACCCCACAGCCCAACAAGCCTCTACACTGTAGTGGTGTAGTACAGTAGAAACCCCACAGCTCAACAAGCCTCTACACTGTAGTGGTGTAGTACAGTAGAAACCCCACAGCTCAACAAGCCTCTACACTGTAGTGGTGTAGTACAGTAGAAACCTATAGCATCTGTACCTGCTCAGGTATTACAGCTAATTAACCAGAAGGCTCTGGTGACCTATCCTTTTTAGTGGTTCAGTCTTGAAAGATTAGTGGAATCTGTGTGGGTAGCTGGACAGGTAGGATGACTGACAGTGAAGGTGAACAGGTGGTCACGTGTCAGGTGACAGAGGAATGGATGAGACTGAGGCAAATAACACGTATCCAATCAGATTCATAATCAAAGATCAAATCAGATCATTCATTATTAACACAAGTTAGGGAGGTCAACAGTTCAGTTCATTAAGTCAATAGTAATCATCCGCGAGTCATTTAGGCTCGTAACTATTTATCATAAATCATGAAAGAATACAAACAGTGAATCTCTGTGAACAGTGAATACAATCTATAATACCCATCAAAGTCAATCCGTTAGCAAACAATGACGTTTCTCATTTCACTCTTTCAATTGTCTTCATGTGTACATATAATTAATTTCAATACACATGAACCATATCGATTGCATAATTGGCCTATGAGGACCCGTAGGGCCGTGATCATTGACAATTCACATTACACAATATGTTTGAAGCGTGCGCTCCAAGCCGCGCTCCGCGGTAAAACCTATAAACAATAACTGAATGGCCCACTCTCCCGATCGCCACAGATAATTCAGATGAAAGGTAACATAGTCGGTGGACTTACGTGGATTCATGGACGCACAGAACTTCTGGATCAGATGGAGTTAAGGAAGAGAAAGCAGCGAGATCAGGCGATGGCAATTTCCTCCTTTTATGGAGTTGAGATCTGTCGGACATTTCCACCTGACCTAATTAGAGCGCCCCTGGCCCAGCTGAGTAAATGGCAATGAATTAAAGGATTATTCCACCAACTCCATGGGCCTTTTCTACAAGTCTGTTGGCCTGTTCAGGTGGTTCAGTCGGTTGGCCTGAGGCCTGTTCAGTCGGTTCAGTCGGTTGGCCTGAGGCCTGTTCAGTCGGTTCAGTCGGTTGGCCTGAGGCCTGTTCAGGCGGTTCAGTCGGTTGCCCTGAGGCCTGTTCAGGTGGTTCAGTCGGTTGGCCTGAGGCCTGTTCAGTCGGTTCAGTCGGTTGGCCTGAGGCCTGTTCAGTCGGTTCAGTCGGTTGGCCTGAGGCCTGTTCAGGTGGTTCAGTCGGTTGGCCTGAGGCCTGTTCAGTCGGTTGGCCTGAGGCCTGTTCAGGTGGTTCAGTCGGTTGGCCTGAGGCCTGTTCAGTCGGTTGCCCTGAGGCCTGTTCAGGTGGTTCAGTCGGTTGGCCTGAGGCCTGTTCAGTCGGTTCAGTCGGTTGGCCTGAGGCCTGTTCAGTCGGTTCAGTCGGTTGGCCTGAGGCCTGTTCAGGTGGTTCAGTCGGTTGCCCTGAGGCCTGTTCAGGTGGTTCAGTCTGTTGGCACTGTACAGTACAGAGAGAGAGGCTTGTTTGTAGAATCACACTGTACAGTACAGAGAGAGAGAGGCTTGTTTGTAGAATCACACTGTACAGTACAGAGAGAGAGAGGCTCCCCCCCTGTACATCCTACTATACACTGAGTATAACAACACCTCTCTAATGTTGACCCCCCCCTGTACGCCAGCTACAGTAGTTTATACGCTGACTGAGCAGTTCTTGACACAAACCGGTGACACATCAAGGGGGTGTACTGCCAACTAACCCCACGCTAGCAAGGATAACTAGTTAGCTGACTCTCTGCAATCAACTACGACTTGCTGTGGTGAATGGTGTACCCTAGCTAACGTTGGCGTGCCAGACGATCGAAAAGAGGACTGTTCTCTGAAAATGATTTCCTCGAACCACGAAAGGGGGTGAGTTGAAATGATCCTGGTTGTTTCTAGACGTTACCTCGCTAGCTAACTAAATTAGCAAGGTTATTACCAGCTGAATCAAGCCACCGAATATGTGAAACAACGCTAATCACAAATGCACTAGACTACACAGTGCCTGGCGTCTACTGCCGAACCCTGTTCAACGGCACTTCCGTCCTTCGTCTTTCCCTCTGAACGGCAGACACACCCAGTCCATGATGTGACTGTAGGTTCAAACCCTGTTCAACGGCACTTCCGTCCTTCGTCTTTCCCTCTGAACGGCAGACACACACAGTCCATGATGTGACTGTAGGTTCAAACCCTGTTCAACGGCACTTCCGTCCTTCGTCTTTCCCTCTGAACGGCAGACACACACAGTCCATGATGTGACTGTAGGTTCAAACCCTGTTCAACGGCACTTCAGTCCTTCGTCTTTCCCTCTGAACGGCAGACACACACAGTCCATGATGTGACTGTAGGTTCAAACCCTGTTCAACGGCACTTCCGTCCTTCGTCTTTCCCTCTGAACGGCAGACACACACAGTCCATGATGTGACTGTAGGTTCAAACCCTGTTCAACGGCACTTCCGTCCTTCGTCTTTCCCTCTGAACGGCAGACACACACAGTCCATGATGTGACTGTAGGTTCAAACCCTGTTCAACGGCACTTCCGTCCTTCGTCTTTCCCTCTGAACGGCAGACACACCCAGTCCATGATGTGACTGTAGGTTCAAACCCTGTTCAACGGCACTTCCGTCCTTCGTCTTTCCCTCTGAACGGCAGACACACACAGTCCATGATGTGACTGTAGGTTCAAACCCTGTTCCACGGCACTTCAGTCCTTCGTCTTTCCCTCTGAACGGCAGACACACCCAGTCCATGATGTGACTGTAGGTTCAAACCCTGTTCAACGGCACTTCCGTCCTTCGTCTTTCCCTCTGAACGGCAGACACACACAGTCCATGATGTGACTGTAGGTTCGAACCCTGTTCAACGGCACTTCCGTCCTTCGTCTTTCCCTCTGAACGGCAGACACACCCAGTCCATGATGTGACTGTAGGTTCAAACCCTGTTCAACGGCACTTCAGTCCTTCGTCTTTCCCTCTGAACGGCAGACACACCCAGTCCATGATGTGACTGTAGGTTCAAACCCTGTTCAACGGCACTTCCGTCCTTCGTCTTTCCCTCTGAACGGCAGACACACCCAGTCCATGATGTGACTGTAGGTTCAAACCCTGTTCAACGGCACTTCCGTCCTTCGTCTTTCCCTCTGAACGGCAGACACACCCAGTCCATGATGTGACTGTAGGTTCAAACCCTGTTCAACGGCACTTCCGTCCTTCGTCTTTCCCTCTGAACGGCAGACACACCCAGTCCATGTTCCGCGTGCCTGAAGTTATTCAACATCCTTAGTGGAAGTGGGTTTAACAAGTGGCATCAGTAAGGGATCATAGCTTTCACCTGGCATGTCACGGAAAGGGCAGGTGTTCTTAATGTTTAGTCCGCTCAGTGTACAGCCTACTGCCTAATGATGTACAGTAACTAAAGTATCTCAAATATCAATCCATCGTAGGGTCAATTCTGAGTCCGTTTTTTATTTAAGTGAATTTAAATTGTAATTGCTCTCACTTGAATTGAGTAAATAAAAAAACGTCCACAGTTCATCAGAATGACACAGATTGTTTTCGGCCTCCATCGAGTTTCCCCCCATAAGACATGCTGACAAGACGCCTCTCGTATCATATCCTTCCATTTCAGACGCAGACGCAGAGCTGATAACGGAACTTGATTCGAGAAATGTTCTGCTTCGCTATTCACAACCGCAGCATTCTACCACTGGCCCACTGGCATCAAGTATGTACCCCTCAGGCCTGGCAGACAGCTGCTCCTCATATTAGGCCTGGCGTATTAGAGAGGGCCTGGCTGTTTGAAATGCCAGAGGGACAGCCAGGGCATGTGTCCACATGGCGAGAAATAGAGGGCTGATACCGACCCGGAGCCACAACGTTCCTGACGGCTCTGTAGCCAACCGACCCGGAGCCACAACGTTCCTGACGGCTCTGTAGCCAACCGACCCGGAGCCACAACGTTCCTGACGGCTCTGTAGCCAACCGACCCGGAGCCACAACGTTCCTGACGGCTCTGTAGCCAACCGACCCGGAGCCACAACGTTCCTGACGGCTCTGTAACCAACCGACCCAGAGCCATAACGTTCCTGACGGCTCTGTAGCCAACCGACCCAGAGCCACAACGTTCCTGACGGCTCTGTTGCCAACGAACTAAAACACTGCTCTGTTGCCAACTAGCTACAACACTGCTCTGTAACCAACCAACCCAGAGCCACAACGTTCCTGACGGCTCTGTAGCCAACCGACCCGGAGCCACAACGTTCCTGACGTTTCTGTAGCCAACTAGCTACAACACTGCTCTGTAACCAACTAGCTACAACACTGCTCTGTAACCAACTAGCTACAACACTGCTCTGTAACCAACTAGCTACAACACTGCTCTGTAGCCAACTAGCTACAACACTGCTCTGTAACCAACTAGCTACTAGCTACAACACTGCTCTGTAACCAACCGACCCAGAGCCACAACGTTCCTGACGGCTCTGTTGCCAACGAACTAAAACACTGCTCTGTTGCCAACTAGCTACAACACTGCTCTGTAACCAACCAACCCAGAGCCACAACGTTCCTGACGGCTCTGTAGCCAACCGACCCGGAGCCACAACGTTCCTGACGGCTCTGTAGCCAACCGACCCGGAGCCACAACGTTCCTGACGGCTCTGTAGCCAACCGACCCGGAGCCACAACGTTCCTGACGGCTCTGTAGCCAACCGACCCGGAGCCACAACGTTCCTGACGGCTCTGTAGCCAACCGACCCGGAGCCACAACGTTCCTGACGGCTCTGTAGCCAACCGACCCAGAGCCACAACGTTCCTGACGGCTCTGTAGCCAACCGACCCAGAGCCACAACGTTCCTGACGGCTCTGTAGCCAATCGACCCAGAGCCACAACGTTCCTGACGGCTCTGTAGCCAACTAGCTAAAACACTTCTCTGTAGCCAACTAGCTAAAACACTGTTCTGTAACCAACTAGCTACTAGCTAAAACACTGCTCTGTAACCAACTAGCTACTAGCTAAAACACTGCTCTGTAACCAACTAGCCAACTAGCTAAAACACTGCTCTGTAACCAACTAGCTACTAGCTAAAACACTGCTCTGTAACCAACTAGACACTGCTCTGTAACCAACTAGCCAACTAGCTAAAACACTGCTCTGTAACCAACTAGCTAAAACACTGCTCTGTAAACAACTAGCTAAAACACTGCTCTGTAACCAACTAGCTACTAGCTAAAACACTGCTCTGTAACCAACTAGCTACTTGCTACAATACTGCTCTGTAACCAACTAGCTACTAGCTACAATACTGCTCTGTAACCAACTAGCTAAAACACCGCTCTGTAACTAACTAGCTAAAACACTGCTCTATAACCAACTAGCTACTAGCTAAAACACTTCTCTGTAACCAACTAGCTACTAGCTACAACACTGCTCTGTAACTAACTAGCTAAAACACTGCTCTGTAACCAACTAGCTACTAGCTAAAACACTGCTCTGTAACCAACTAGACACTGCTCTGTAACCAACTAGCCAACTAGCTAAAACACTGCTCTGTAACCAACTAGCTAAAACACTGCTCTGTAAACAACTAGCTAAAACACTGCTCTGTAACCAACTAGCTACTAGCTAAAACACTGCTCTGTAACCAACTAGCTACTTGCTACAATACTGCTCTGTAACCAACTAGCTACTAGCTACAATACTGCTCTGTAACCAACTAGCCAACTAGCTAAGACACCGCTCTGTAACTAACTAGCTAAAACACTGCTCTATAACCAACTAGCTACTAGCTAAAACACTTCTCTGTAACCAACTAGCTACTAGCTACAACACTGCTCTGTAACTAACTAGCTAAAACACTGCTCTGTAACCAACTAGCTACAACACTGCTCTGTAACTAACTAGCTAAAACACTACTCTGTAACCAACTAGCTACTAGCCACTAACTAAAACACTGCTCTGTAACCAACTAGCTACTAGCCAACTAACTAAAAAACAACTCTATATCCTACTAGCTACAACACTGCTCTGTAACTAACTAGCCACCACACTGCTCTGTAACCAACTAGTCACCACACTGCTCTGTAACCAACTAGCTACTAGTCACCACACTGCTCTGTAACTAACTAGTTACTAGTCACCACACTGCTCTGTAACCAACTAGTTACTAGTCACCACACTGCTCTGTAACCAACTAGCTACTAGTCACTACACTGTAGACACTCTATTGTCTATTGTAATCTAGTCTCCTATTGTCTATTGTGATCTGGTTTCCTATTGTCTATTGTAATCTGGCCTTCTGTCATGTAGACTCTCCTATTGTCTATTGTAATCTGGTATCCTATTGTAATCTCTATTGTAATCTGGTCTCCTATTGTAATCCTATTGTAATCTAGTCTCCTATTGTCTATTGTAATCTGGTCTCCAATTGTCTATTGTAATCTGGTCTGCTGTCATGTAGACTCTCCTATTGTCTATTGTAATCTGGTCTCCTATTGTAATCCTATTGTAATCCTATTGTAATCTGGTTTGATGTCATGTAGACTCACCTATTACCTATTGTAATCCTATTGTAATCTCTATTGTAATCTGGTCTCCTATTGTCTATTGTAATCTGGTTTGCTGTCTCTCTCCAGACTCTCCTATTGTCTATTGTAATCTAGTCTCCTATTGTCTATTGTAATCTGGTCTCCTATTGTAATCTCTATTGTAATCTGGTCTGCTGTCATGTAGACTCTCCTATTACCTATTGTAATCCTATTGTAATCTCTATTGTAATCTAGTCTCCTATTGTCTATTGTAATCTGGTCTCCTATTGTCTATTGTAATCTGGTCTCCTGTCCTGTAGACTCTCCTATTGTCTATTGTAATCCCTTCCCCCTCTGTCCTCTCTAGGAGTTATCTGTGATGAAGCAGGTTCTGCTCAGTATGAGGTCCAGAAAGACTGACCCCTCCCCCCTCTGTCCTCTCTAGGAGTTATCTGTGATGAAGCAGGTTCTGCTCAGTATGAGGTCCAGAAAGACTGACCCCTCCCCCCTCTGTCCTCTCGCTAGGAGTTATCTGTGATGAAGCAGGTTCTGCTCAGTATGAGGTCCAGAAAGACTGACCCCTCCCCCTTCTGTCCTCTCTAGGAGTTATCTGTGATGAAGCAGGTTCTGCTCAGTATGAGGTCCAGAAAGACTGACCCCTCCCCCCTCTGTCCTCTCTAGGAGTTATCTGTGATGAAGCAGGTTCTGCTCAGTATGAGGTCCAGAAAGACTGAGCCCTCCCCCCTCTGTCCTCTCTAGGAGTTATCTGTGATGAAGCAGGTTCTGCTCAGTATGAGGTCCAGAAAGAATGAGCCCTCCCCCTTCTGTCCTCTCTAGGAGTTATCTGTGATGAAGCAGGTTCTGCTCAGTATGAGGTCCAGAAAGACTGAGCCCTCCCCCCTCTGTCCTCTCTAGGAGTTATCTGTGATGAAGCAGGTTCTGCTCAGTATGAGGTCCAGAAAGAATGAGCCCTCCCCCTTCTGTCCTCTCTAGGAGTTATCTGTGATGAAGCAGGTTCTGCTCAGTATGAGGTCCAGAAAGACTGAGCCCTCTGTCCTCTCGCTAGGAGTTATCTGTGATGAAGCAGGTTCTGCTCAGTATGAGGTCCAGAAAGACTGAGCCCTCCCCCTTCTGTCCTCTCTAGGAGTTATCTGTGATGAAGCAGGTTCTGCTCAGTATGAGGTCCAGAAAGACTGACCCCCCCCCCCCCCCCTCTGTCCTCTCTAGGAGTTATCTGTGATGAAGCAGGTTCTGCTCAGTATGAGGTCCAGAAAGACTGACCCCTCCCCCCTCTGTCCTCTCGCTAGGAGTTATCTGTGATGAAGCAGGTTCTGCTCAGTATGAGGTCCAGAAAGACTGACCCCTCCCCCCTCTGTCCTCTCGCTAGGAGTTATCTGTGATGAAGCAGGTTCTGCTCAGTATGAGGTCCAGAAAGACTGACCCCTCCCCCCTCCGTCCTCTCTCTAGGAGTTATCTGTGATGAAGCAGGATCTGCTCAGTATGAGGTCCAGAAAGACTGAGCCCTCCCCCCTCTGTCCTCTCGCTAGGAGTTATCTGTGATGAAGCAGGTTCTGCTCAGTATGAGGTCCAGAAAGACTGAGCCCTCCCCCCTCTGTCCTCTCGCTAGGAGTTATCTGTGATGAAGCAGGTTCTGCTCAGTATGAGGTCCAGAAAGACTGACCCCTCCCCCCTCTGTCCTCTATCTAGGAATTATCTGTGATGAAGCAGGTTCTGCTCAGTATGAGGTCCAGAAAGACTGACCCCTCCCCCCTCTGTCCTCTCTAGGAGTTATCTGTGATGAAGCAGGTTCTGCTCAGTATGAGGTCCAGAAAGAATGAGCCCTCCCCCTTCTGTCCTCTCTAGGAGTTATCTGTGATGAAGCAGGTTCTGCTCAGTATGAGGTCCAGAAAGACTGACCCCTCGCCCCTCTGTCCTCTCTAGGAGTTATCTGTGATGAAGCAGGTTCTGCTCAGTATGAGGTCCAGAAAGACTGACCCCTCCCCCCTCTGTCCTCTCTCTAGGAGTTATCTGTGATGAAGCAGGTTCTGCTCAGTATGAGGTCCAGAAAGACTGACCCCTCCCCCCTCTGTCCTCTCGCTAGGAGTTGTCTGTGATGAAGCAGGTTCTGCTCAGTATGAGGTCCAGAAAGACTGACCCCTCCCCCCTCTGTCCTCTCGCTAGGAGTTGTCTGTGATGAAGCAGGTTCTGCTCAGTATGAGGTCCAGAAAGACTGACCCCTCCCCCCTCTGTCCTCTCGCTAGGAGTTGTCTGTGATGAAGCAGGTTCTGCTCAGTATGAGGTCCAGAAAGACTGACCCCTCCCCCCTCTGTCCTCTCGCTAGGAGTTGTCTGTGATGAAGCAGGTTCTGCTCAGTATGAGGTCCAGAAAGACTGACCCCTCCCCCCTCTGTCCTCTCTAGGAGTTATCTGTGATGAAGCAGGTTCTGCTCAGTATGAGGTCCAGAAAGACTGAGCCCTTCCTGGATCCTGACGGGGCTGGGACGGGGCTGGCCTTCAGCAGACCCAAAAACCTCAGCAGAACCACAGAGGAGGATGAGCAGAACCCTCACAGACACAGACCCAAACCCACCGTGTTCGTGAGTGATAACCCTTCACACGCACACCCACACAGATACTGTACACACCCACACAGATACTGTACACACCCACACAGATACTGTACACACCCACACAGATTAACACTGCAGAGCCCTATAGAACCCAATTCCCTATATAGTGCACTACTTTAGACCAGAGTCCTATAGAACCCAATTCCCTATATAGTGCACTACTTTAGACCAGGGCCCTATAGAACCCTATTCCCTATATATAGTGCACTACTTTAGACCAGGGCCCTATAGAACCCTATTCTTTATATAGTGCACTACTTTAGACCAGAGTCCTATAGAACCCTATTCCCTATATATAGTGCACTACTTTAGATCAGGGCCCTATAGAACCCTATTCCCTATATATAGTGCACTACTTTAGACCAGAGCCCTATAGAACCCTATTCCCTATATAGTGCACTACTTTAGATCAGGGCCCTATAGAACCCTATTCTCTATATAGTGCACTACTTTAGACCAAGGCCCTATATAGGGGGACATTTGGGCAACATTTTGGGTGCTATTTGTGATTGTTAACATCCATATCCTCACCAACACCTCCAGTAGACCAGTCCTCCAGTAGACCAACCCTCCAGTAGACCAGTCCTCCTATAGACCAATCCTCCGGTGGACCAATCCGAAAAGTAGATCAGTCCTCCAGTAGACCAACCTTCCGGTAGACCAGTTCTCCAGTAGACCAACCTTCCGGTAGACCAGTTCTCCAGTAGACCAGTCCTCCAGTAGACCAACCCTCCAGTAGACCAGTCCGAAAAGTAGATCAGTCCTCCAGTAGACCCACCCTCCAGTAGACCAACCCTCCAGTAGACCAGTCCTCCAGTAGACCAGTCCTCCAGTAGACCAGTCCTCCAGTAGACCAGTCCTCCAGTAGACCAACCCTCCAGTAGACCAGTCCTCCAGTAGACCAGTCCTCCAGTAGACCAGTCCTCCAGTAGACCAACCCTCCAGTAGACCAGTCCTCCAGTAGACCAGTCCTCCAGTAGACCAGTCCTCCAGTAGATCAACCCTCCAGTAGATCAGTCCTCCAGTAGACCAGTCGTCCAGTAGACAAGCCTTCCAGTCCTCCAGTAGACCAGTCCTCCAGTAGACCAACCCTCCAGTAGACCAACCCTCCAGTAGACCAACCCTCCAGTAGACCAGTCCTCCAGTAGACCAGTAGTCCAGTCCTCCAGTAGACCAACCCTCCAGTAGACCAGTCCTCCAGTAGACCAGTCTTCAAGTAGACCAGTCCTCCAGTAGACCAGTAGTCCAGTCCTCCAGTAGACCAACCCTCCAGTAGACCAGTCCTCCAGTAGACCAGTCTTCAAGTAGACCAGTCCTCCAGTAGACCAGTTCTCCAGTAGACCAGTCCTCCAGTAGACCAGTCCTCCAGTATACCAGTCCTCCAGTATACCAGTCCTCCAGTAGACCAGTCTTCCAGTAGACCAGTCCTCCAGTAGACCAGTCCTCCAGTAGACCAGTCCTCCAGTAGACCAGCCCTCTAGTAGACCAGTCCTCCAGTAGACCAGTCCTCCAGTAGACCAGTCCTCCAGTATACCAGTCCTCCAGTAGACCAGCCCTCTAGTAGACCAGTCCTCCAGTAGACCAGTCCTCCAGTAGACCAGTCCTCCAGTAGACCAGTCTTCCAGTAGACCAGTCTTCCAGTAGACCAGCCCTCTAGTAAGACCAGTCCTCCAGTAGACCAGTCCTCCAGTAGACCAGTCTTCCAGTAGACCAGTCCTCCAGTAGACCAGTCCTCCAGTAGACCAGTCCTCCAGTAGACCAGTCCTCCAGTAGACCAGCCCTCTAGTAGACCAGTCCTCCAGTAGACCAGTCCTCCAGTAGACCAACCTTCCAGTAGACCAGTCCTCCAGTCCTCCAGTAGACCAGTCCTCCAGTAGACCAGTCCTCCAGTAGACCAGTCCTCCAGTATACCAGTCCTCCAGTAGACCAGCCCTCTAGTAGACCAGTCCTCCAGTAGACCAGTCCTCCAGTAGACCAGTCTTCCAGTAGACCAGTCTTCCAGTAGACCAGCCCTCTAGTAAGACCAGTCCTCCGGTAGACCAGTCCTCCAGTAGACCAGTCCTCCAGTAGACCAGTCTTCCAGTAGACCAGTCCTCCAGTAGACCAGTCCTCCAGTAGACCAGTCCTCCAGTAGACCAGCCCTCTAGTAGACCAGTCCTCCAGTAGACCAGTCCTCCAGTAGACCAACCTTCCAGTAGACCAGTCCTCCAGTCCTCCAGTAGACCAGTCCTCCAGTAGACCAGTTCTCCAGTAGACCAGTCCTCCAGTAGACCAGTCCTCCAGTATACCAGTCCTCCAGTATACCAGTCCTCCAGTATACCAGTCCTCCAGTAGACCAGTCTTCCAGTAGACCAGTCCTCCAGTAGACCAGTCCTCCAGTAGACCAACCCTCCAGTAGAGGTGACTTCCGCATCCAATTTGTTATTGTTGAGTAATACAAAGCTCAATGCATCACCAGCCGTATTACAAATAAGGTGACATTTCCCCTGGACTGACTCATGTTCTCTCTCTCTCTTCCAGACCAATAAGGAAGCTCCTGAATGGTACAGGAAAGTCAAGTTCCCACCTGAATGACCAATGGCCTTGCAGGTGGTGCAGATGGGATTAGTGTGGACACTCCGTACTGGTTTTATTTACTGTATTGGTAATAGTTTATATGTGTATGTTGTGCTGTACTGTTGTAATCGGTTGACTTGCTATGTTTTATATAAAAATCTTTCAAAACTACACTCTACTCGTCTTCACATTTCTGTTTTGCTTGGCATTGACCTTAGCCCTGACCCTAGCCCTGACCCTAGGGGTGTCCCTAGCCCTGACCCTAGAGGTGACCCTAGCCCTGACCCTAGAGGTGACCCTAGCCCTGACCCTAGGGGTGTCCCTAGCCCTGACCCTAGCGGTGACCCTAGCCATGACCCTAGCCCTGACCTTAGCCCTGACCCTAGCCGTGACCCTAGCCCTGACCTTAGCCCTGACCCTAGCCGTGACCCTAGCCCTAGCCCTGACCTTAGCCCTGACCCTAGCCGTGACCCTAGCCCTGACCTTAGCCCTGACCCTAGCCCTGACCTTAGCCCTGACCCTGACTGTTAGTCATCTAGTAGAGGGGACAGCAGTCATCTAGTAGAGGGGACAGCAGTCATCTAGTAGAGGGGACAGCAGTCATCTAGTAGAGGGGACAGCAGTCATCTAGTAGAGGGGACAGCAGTCATCTAGTAGAGGGGACAGCAGCCATCTAGTAGAGGGGACAGCAGTCATCTAGTAGAGGGGACAGCAGCCATCTAGTAGAGGGGACAGCAGTCATCTCGTAGAGGGGACAGCAGTCATCTAGTAGAGGGGACAGCAGTCATCTAGTAGAGGGGACAGCAGTCATCTAGTAGAGGGGACAGCAGTCATCTAGTAGAGGGGACAGCAGTCATCTAGTAGAGGGGACAGCAGTCATCTAGTAGAGGGGACAGCAGTCATCTAGTAGAGGGGACAGCAGTCATCTAGTAGAGGGGACAGCAGCTCAGGCAGTAGTTTGACTGTTAGTCATCTAGTAGAGGGGACAGCAGTCATCTCGTAGAGGGGACAGCAGTCATCTAGTAGAGGGGACAGCAGTCATCTAGTAGAGGGGACAGCAGTCATCTCGTAGAGGGGACAGCAGTCATCTAGTAGAGGGGACAGCAGCTCAGGCAGTAGTTTGACTGTTGGTCACCTAGTAGAGGGGACAGCAGTCATCTAGTAGAGGGGACAGCAGTCATCTAGTAGAGGGGACAGTAGTCATCTAGTAGAGGGGACAGCAGCCATCTAGTAGAGGGGACAGCAGTCATCTCGTAGAGGGGACAGCAGTCATCTAGTAGAGGGGACAGCAGTCATCTAGTAGAGGGGACAGCAGTCATCTAGTAGAGGGGACAGCAGTCATCTAGTAGAGGGGACAGCAGTCATCTAGTAGAGGGGACAGCAGTCATCTAGTAGAGGGGACAGCAGTCATCTAGTAGAGGGGACAGCAGTCATCTAGTAGAGGGGACAGCAGTCATCTAGTAGAGGGGACAGCAGCTCAGACAGTAGTTTGACTGTTAGTCATCTAGTAGAGGGGACAGCAGTCATCTAGTAGAGGGGACAGCAGTCATCTAGTAGAGGGGACAGCAGTCATCTAGTAGAGGGGACAGCAGTCATCTAGTAGAGGGGACAGCAGTCATCTAGTAGAGGGGACAGCAGTCATCTAGTAGAGGGGACAGCAGTCATCTAGTAGAGGGGACAGCAGCTCAGACAGTAGAGGGGACAGCAGTCATCTAGTAGAGGAGACAGCAGCTCAGACAGTAGTTTGACTGTTAGTCATCTCGTAGAGGGGACAGCAGTCATCTAGTAGAGGGGACAGCAGTCATCTAGTAGAGGGGACAGCAGTCATCTAGTAGAGGGGACAGCAGTCATCTAGTAGAGGGGACAGCAGTCATCTAGTAGAGGGGACAGCAGTCATCTCGTAGAGGGGACAGCAGTCATCTAGTAGAGGGGACAGCAGTCATCTAGTAGAGGGGACAGCAGCTCAGGCAGTAGTTTGACTGTTCGTCATCTAGTAGAGGGGACAGCAGTCATCTAGTAGAGGGGACAGCAGTCATCTAGTAGAGGGGACAGCAGCTCAGGCAGTAGTTTGACTGTTCGTCATCTAGTAGAGGGGACAGCAGTCATCTCGTAGAGGGGACAGCAGCTCAGGCAGTAGCTCCTCCTCCTCTCCGCTATTTGATTTGTTAGACGAAAGGCAAGAAGGCATTGGCTTTAAAAATAGAAATGGTAGGCATACCTTGATGTTTTCAGACTCATGACTCTTATCGGTGTCATATTATTGAGCCCGTCTGTCCGCCTGAATTGCTTAAATTACTCCCTCCGTCCCTCCCTCCCTCCCTCCTCTCAATGTTCCTTTCTTTCTATGTTTCTGAGCTTAGCATCCATTCCAGAACATTCTGTGTATTGGTGGTGAAGGATCGTTAACTCTTTCTGTGTATTGGAGGTGAAGGATCGTTAACTCTTTCTGTGTGTTGGAGGTGAAGGATCGTTAACTCTTTCTGTGTATTGGAGGTGAAGGATCGTTAACATGATCTGTGTATTGGTGGTGAAGGATCGTTAACTCTTTCTGTGTATTGGTGGTGAAGGATCGTTAACTCTTTCTGTGTATTGGAGGTGAAGGATCGTTAACTCTTTCTGTGTATTGGAGGTGAAGGATCATTAACTCTTTCTGTGTATTGGTGGTGAAGGATCGTTAACTCTTTCTGTGTATTGGAGGTGAAGGATCGTTAACTCTTTCTGTGTATTGGTGGTGAAGGATCGTTAACTCTTTCTGTGTATTGGAGGTGAAGGATCGTTAACTCTTTCTGTGTATTGGAGGTGAAGGATCGTTAACTCTTTCTGTGTATTGGAGGTGAAGGATCGTTAACTTATTCTGTGTATTGGAGGTGAAGGATTGTTAACTTATTCTGTGTATTGGTGGTGAAAGATCGTTAACTCTTTCTGTGTATTGGAGGTGAAGGATCGTTAACTCTTTCTGTGTATTGGAGGTGAAGGATCGTTAACTTCTTCTGTGTATTGGAGGTGAAGGATTGTTTTGAAATGAATATGGTCTGTGCCAGTCGGGTAGCAACTTTGGGTTTATGGCGACCTCCCTGGTCCACTCCCCTCCTAGACTTCTGCAGTCCCTAAGATGTGTGCATGAAAACAGCCTGTTCCATCACCCTGGTCGGCAGTTCCATCACCCTGGTCCACTCCCCTCCTAGACTTCTGCAGTCCCTGGTCAGTGGTTCCATCACCCTGGTCGGCGGTTCCATCACCCTGGTCCACTCCCCTCCTACTAGACTTCTGCAGTCCCTAAGATGTGTGCATGAAAACAGCCTGTTCCATCACCCTGGTCGGCTGTTCCATCACCCTGGTCAGCGGTTCCATCACCCTGGAGTCAGCGGTTCTATCACCCTGGTCGGTTGTTCCATCACCCTGATCGGTTGTTCCATCACCCTGGTCGGCTGTTCCATCACCCCGGTCGGCAGTTCCATCACCCTGGTCGGCAGTTCCATCGCCCTGGTCGGCGGTTCCATCACCCTGGTCGGCTGTTCCATCACCCAGGTCGGCAGTTCCATCACCCAGGTTGGCAGTACCATCACCCCGGTCGGCGGTTCCATCACCCTGGTCAGCGGTTACATCACCCTGGTCAGCGGTTTCATCACCCTGGTCAGCGGGTCCATCACCCTGGTCAGCGGTTACATCACCCTGGTCAGCGGTTACATCACCCTGGTCAGCGGTTTCATCACCCTGGTCAGCGGGTTTATCACCCTGGTCAGCGGGTCCATCACCCTGGTCAGCGGTTACATCACCCTGGTCAGCGGTTACATCACCCTGGTCAGCGGTTTCATCACCCTGGTCAGCGGGTTTATCACCCTGGTCAGCGGTTACATCACCCTGGTCAGCGGGTTTATCACCCTGGTCAGCGGGTCCATCACCCTGGTCAGCTGGTTTATCACCCTGGTCAGCTGGTTTATCACTGGTCAGCCAATCACTTTCTGAACTAGTTCTAGTTTTAACAATGAACCTTGAAAATACCTTCAATATGTATGACATAAACTTCTGAGAAGAATCATTCAGAATATGAATAAATTAAGGGATGAAAATAAACGTGTCGACTATAGTTTAATATTCCCAGTAGAGGCACATTCCACAGAATGTACATACATTCTACATGCTTCTACACCTGCAATGCTTGCTGTTTGGGGTTTTAGGCTGGGTTTCTGTACAGCACTTTGAGATATCAGCTGATGTACGAAGGGCTATATAAATACATTTGATTTGATTTGAAGTGATAAATAAAAAATGATTTTATTTGGTGTTGATAGAAAATGTTCTTGAAGCACAGGGAGGGAACCCTGTGAAATGATGCAGGTCAAAGCTTGAGAACACGAACCATGGTGAGTATATAGATAATAATGAGCGTTCCTTGGTATGTGTGTAACCTAGCTACATATTTAGTAAACGGGGCTTTAGGGAGAGAGAAGCCCTCTGTGAATGGGGTCTCGGTGCCGGGGAGCTGTTTACTGTTGTTGTACAAAAGGCTTTTTGACGGTGTGTGAGGCGTTCTGTTCTGTCTTATTTGTTGGCCACGCCCTGCCTCTTTTTTTTTGAAACACTAAACCGACTGAACCTGCCCCACGCCCGCCTCGCTTCCTCTCATCGCATGAGTTGACATGGATAGAAAAGAGCAGAAGCTTTGAACTATCCCAACAGACTCCAGTCCTACCGAACCGAGACAAAGTGGATAACCCAGTCAGACGAGATCGCTAATTAGACTGCACACAGGCTTGAATAATAATACATCGCTACAGTCAGTCCTCTCATGCACCGTCCCGTTTCATCTGTCGCCTCTGTCGTTATTATATGATTATTATTGCGGCCGCTCGCACCTTGTTATTCCGGTGGGGAGTAAATCTATATGGCCGCGACGCTGATCACGATGAGCGCTGGGACCGGGACCGGACAGGACGAGATGTTCTACACCCTGCTCAAGCCCATGCTTTCGGAAGGCTTCCCGGCCGAGGAGTCGGCTCTGTTCGGTTTCGATACCAAGAACCTACTGACGGAAAGGAGTGGACAGAGTGAATACGCGCACCAGGTAATGTAGTTTGTCAGTGTTGAGATGTTCTCCCCGGTGTAGGCTATTCTTTATCTCAGAATGGGCGAGGTTGGTTGGCATGTTGCAAAGCACTGAGGCTGTTTGTTTTGCTGTGATGTAGGGAATTCTATAGTATTATAAAACATGTAGAGGAGATTGGCGCTTTAATGGTGCGTAATAATAACGTCTCCTGATGTTGTTATGGTCGTAAGTATTTTATCATTCGATGTGTAGGCCTATGGTTCGGGACACAGCAGGAAGATTACATGATTGGGAACGAGAGACATCGTCGGAACGGCAGGTAGCCTAGTGGTTAGAGTGTTGGACTAGTAACTGAAAGGTTGCTGGATTTAATCGTTCTGCCCCTGAACAAGGCAGTTAACCCACTGTTCCTAGGCCGTCATTGTAAATAAGAATTTGTTCTTAACTGACTTGCCTAGTTTTAAAAAAATAGCAAGACGCATTTAGCTCATAGTTCATTGGAACTGGTAGGACAGGCAGCTATGCCAGACAGTGCCAGTTGCTCACACGCTCACAATTGGTTTCTTGGCTACCATTCCCATCAACAACTGACTCGGTACGATCCCATCTACTCTCTAACGCACGGTGCGGAGTCCGGACCCAACCCGATATAGTAGGTAGAAACTTCCCAGCAATGTCGACAGACAGACAGGCCGACCGCCTTAATCGGAACACTTGTGGCAGATATACATGACCAGTTAACAGCTGGACGATCTAAACGACAGAAATAGAAAAGCTTTCCTTCAGCCAGCAAGCCATTGCGTAAAGAACAGGACAGAGCAGTTACTTTGCGGGACAGGAGAAGCACCAACAAGGGAGGGTGTTTTTTCCTTGCCAATGTCCATTAAACCATTTCCTCCATTAGTTGGATGATCTTTAATGAGTGATTTATGTGGAGCCTGAATAGTATTTATTATGGTGTGTGTGTGTAGTTTTTCTCCTGAGTAGAGGGAATGGAGAGAGAGAGAGAGTCAGGTTCATTCCTTCATCATGACCACCTGTCATTAGGCTGCTGTCCCAAATGGCACCCTATTCCCTATGTAGTGCACTACTTTTACCCCAAAGTTAATGGCACCCTATTCCCTATGTAGTGCACTACTTTTAACCCGAAGTTAATGGCACCCTATTCCCTATGTAGTGCACTACTTTTAACCCAAAGTTAATGGCACCCTATTCCCTATGTAGTGCACTACTTTTATCCCGAAGTTAATGGCACCCTATTCCCTATGTAGTGCACTAGTTTTAATCACAGCCCTATGGGTGCCGTTTGGGAAGCAGATAGTGCCTGTTTAAAGCCCTCTGGTCTGGTTGGTGTGAGTACAGTTTACAGCTGAGGGGGGAATGTGACAGCAGCTCACTGAAGGCTACTTGATAAATGTTTGCCTGGTGACTCTGTCTGTCCTATCAGACATTACTACCGGACTCCTCATCCCACTGGCCACCACATAGTTTCAGCATGACACAGTCAAACACTGGTTCTGAACTCTTAATAAATGGACTATACAGATGTAGTATCTTAATTTGATCACTCTTTTCTTGCGGAGAATTTCCCCCTGCACCGATAAACCCATACTACTAACACACAATTATATTTTACAGTATTGCACTTTTTCCACGTAGTCTACTTTTCTGGCCCGCTAATAGCCTATCGACCAATCACGTAACATTATGGACTAAACGTTCAGATCCTATTGCTGCAGGATTATTTTGCTGTGACAATATAGGTCAAATTATGATCCTCCATCTGTATGAGGTTTGACATGATATGATGAAGTTGCATTACAGACATGTTCAGGTTTGTTGGTACCTCTTCACAAAAAAAACAAGAATGTACAATTTTCTCTGAAATAACTTGGCATTTACTAAAATAAGTATTCCATATTTAATTATGAATTATTAATTTAATAGAAATCAGACTTTTTATTTTATTTTATTCAACATAATATTGTAAATAATTAAACAAAATGAAAATGACATGGACACATGATGGGACCCTTAAACCTCATATTTTGTTGCACAACCTTCAGAGGTAATCACTGCAATCAAATGTTCTCTGTAGCTCTCAGTGAGGCTCCTGCACCTGTTAACAGGTAGTTCGGCCCACTCTTCCTGAGCAAACTGCTCCAGCTGTCTCAGGTTTGATGGGTGACTCCTGCACCTGTTAACAGGTAGTTTGGCCCGCTCATCCTGAGCAAACTGCTCCAGCTGTCTCAGGTTTGATGGGTGACTCCTGCACCTGTTAACAGGTAGTTTGGCCCGCTCTTCCTGAGCAAACTGCTCCAGCTGTCTCAGGTTTGATGGGTGACTCCTGCACCTGTTAACAGGTAGTTTGGCCCGCTCTTCCTGAGCAAACTGCTCCAGCTGTCTCAGGTTTGATGGATGCCTTCTGCACCTGTTAACAGGTAGTTTGGCCCGCTCTTCCTGAGCAAACTGCTCCAGCTGTCTCAGGTTTGATGGATGCCTTCTCCAGACTGTAGGATTCAGATCAGGACTCATTAGAAGGCCTCTCCAGACTGTAGGATTCAGATCAGGACTCATTAGAAGGCCTCTCCAGACTGTAGGATTCAGATCAGGACTCATTAGAAGGCCTCTCCAGACTGTAGGATTCAGATCAGGACTCATTAGAAGGCCTCTCCAGAATAATGTTTTGTTGTTATCCATTCTATGGATGTGTTTAGCTGTGTGTTTTGGGTCGTTATCTTGTTGGAGGAAACCTGCGATTGAGACAGAGATTTCTCACACTGGGCAGTACGTTTCGCTCCAGAATGCCTTGGATAGTCTTGAGATTTCATTGCGTCCTGCACAGATTCAAGGCACCCTGTGCCAGGCGCAACACAGCAGCCCCAACACATAACCCAGCCTCCTCCATGTTTCACTGTAGGAGTGGTGTTCTTTTCTTTAAAAACTTAATTTCTTCATCTGTGAACGTAGAGCTGATGTGACTTGCCAAAAAGCTCCGGGTTTGACTCATCTGTACCAAAGGACATTCTCCCAGAAGGATTGTGGCTTGTCAATATGCATTTCAGCAAATTCCAGTCTGGCTTCTTTTTTCTTTCTTTCAAAAGTGGAGTCCTCCTGGGTCTTCTTCTATGGAACCTACTTTCGCTCCAAAAAAAAACTAAACACGTTGGAGTTCAGCTTGTATCTATTTGGCAGTTATCCTTGGTTCTTCCTTTTCTACCATTCCCACTCTCCTGATCAATCTGGGGTCGATTTTTCCCTCTTGCGGCCGCGCCCAGGAAGGTTGTTCCACAGTTCCACGGACCTTAAAACGTCTTCTTAAATAATATTATCAACTGTTTGTCACAGGAACATCAAGCTGCTTGGAGACGGCCTCGTAGCCTTGACCTTTTACCACGCTTGTCTTTTAATGTCTTTCTGATCTCAGACAAATCTCTCCGTCCGTAGCTTTACTCTGGTCCATGGTCAGTGTGGTGACCACAATGATACCAAACAGCACAGTGACTACTTTACTCTGGTCCATGGTCAGTGTGGTGACCACAATGATACCAAACAGCACAGTGACTACTCTACTCTGGTCCATGGTCAGTGTGGTGACCACAATGATACCAAACAGCACAGTGACTACTCTACTCTGGTCCATGGTCAGTGTGGTGACCACAATGATACCAAACAGCACAGTGACTACTTTACTCTGGTCCATGGTCAGTGTGGTGACCACAATGATACCAAACAGCACAGTGACTACTCTACTCTGGTCCATGGTCAGTGTGGTGACCACAATGATACCAAACAGCACAGTGACTACTCTACTCTGGTCCATGGTCAGTGTGGTGACCACAATGATACCAAACAGCACAGTGAATACTTTACTCTGGTCCGTGGTCAGTGTGGTGACCACAATGATACCAAACAGCACAGTGACTACTCTACTCTGGTCCATGGTCAGTGTGGTGACCACAATGATACCAAACAACACAGTGACTACTTTACTCTGGTCCATGGTCAGTGTGGTGACCACAATGATACCAAACAGCACAGTGACTACTTTACTCTGGTCCATGTTCAGTGGGGTGAACACAATGATACCAAACAGCACAGTGACTACTCTACTCTGGTCCATGGTCAGTGTGGTGACCACAATGATACCAAACAGCACAGTGACTACTTCTCTCCATTTAAATAGGCTGAATGACTGACTACTAAGATGATTGGAGACGTGTGTGTGTGTGTGTGTGTGTGTGTGTGTGTGTGTGTGTGTGTGTGTGTGTGTGTGTGTGATGATAATTAAATAAACAAATTAGTTATATATCACTATAATCCAATTATTTATTATCTTTTCTAAGGGGTACCAACAAATGTGTCCAGGCCATTTTTAAAATATATATATTTGTAGAATAAGCGATAATTCATCTCTTTTTCACAGCTTCTATGCTTTATTCTGACACACCAACGGCGAGTAAACGTGATAAAATAGCTTTTAGTTTCATCTCTTTTCAGGGGGAATGAAGCATTATTTCAATGAGCTGTACGGGTACCAACACATTTTGAACACGTCTGTAAATGATTGAAGTTCATGTCGATACCTGAACGTATTCTTCCTGTCATCAAAGATGTAAGAAAAAATCAATTAAATGATTGTTTCTCTAAGTTAATTAAAACAAAATCAATTAAAGGATTGTTTCCACTATTAAGTTAATTAAAACAAAGTGAAATTGCAAAAAAAATGTGATTATTGATTATTTTTTTGTAACATTCCATTTACATCCAAAATAGAGATTTGGTTCAGAAATAATAATGAGCCAACCTTTTTAAGTAAGTCTGTCTTATCTCCTCAGACAGGGAAGAGTGAGCTGGATAAGTACCTCTCCCCCCAGACGCCGCTCCTGATGCCCCATCCTGACCCTCCAGAGCAGAACAAGTCTCGGCGGGACAGTGCCTCTGTGATGGATCACTTCTTTGGCGACGACCAGGGTGGATCTCCTTACAGCATCAACATGAACGTCTTCCTGCCCGACCTGGCCTACCTGAGGATGGGCTTGTGTCGGCCGGCACGCCCAGGGCCTGGGGGTAACGGTGGAGGCATGGGCCAGCAGGTCAAAACAGAACCCCCTTCCTCCTCTCCCTTCGCCCATCCTCACCCTCACTGCCCCAGCAGTAGCGTCCACAGTAACAGCATCAGCCTTTCCACAGTAACGTCGGCGTCTTCTTCCTCTTCTTCGTTACCAGAGTTCACTAGCGTGTTCAGCCCGTCGGGTGGTGGTGACCCGACCTCTGACGCCGTGGCAACGGGCGGTTCTGTTTACGTGAAGGAGGAGCTGGGGTCGTTCGATCTGCCTCACGACGACTCTCTGTTCCAGCTGCTCTCTGCGGAGCTGGACTCCGCCCCTCTCGCGCCCATGCATCACCACGGCAACAATGCTCATCACCGGGCGGGGCAGCATCACGGAGGTTCCGGTCCCTCGCCCGTCATGCACACCTTCCACGACCTACACTTAGCCGCCCAGGCCCAGCAGCAACACCAACAACTACAGACTGCCAAGGCAAGCTACTGTGGTGGGCTGCACAGCGTGGGAGGGGCCTACCCTCACCCTCACTTCCTCCAGCAGCCCCAGCACCATCAGGCCAAGGCCCCCTACCTGCCCCCCTCTCCTCCCAGCTCAGAGCCCAGCTCTCCAGATCGTCAGAAGGACCTCCTTCAGAACCTCTCCCCTCCCCCTTCCTATGCCGCCACTATCGCCTCCAAGCTGGGAGTCAGCGTCTCCCCCAGTCTTTCCCCCACCGGTGTGGCTCGGCCCCCAGCCTCAAGTCTAACTCCAGCCCCAGGCTCCGGCCCAGCTCCAAGCCTGAACCAGTCCATGCAGGTCCGCTACAACCGCAGGACCAACCCAGACCTGGAGAAGAGGAGGATACACCACTGTGACTTCCCAGGTCAGGACTCCTCCCTCTACTGTCAGGACTCCTCCCTCTACTGTCAGGACGTATCCCTCCCTCCCTCCCTCTACTGTCAGGACTTATCCCTCCCTCCCTCTACTGTCAGGACTCCTCCCTCCCTCTACTGTCAGGACGTATCCCTCCCTCCCTCCCTCTACTGTCAGGACTTATCCCTCCCTCCCTCTACTGTCAGGACTTATCCCTCCCTCCCTCTACTGTCAGGACTTATCCCTCCCTCCCTCTACTGTCAGGACTTATCCCTCCCCTCCCTCTACTGTCAGGACTTATCCCTCCCTCCCTCTACTGTCAGGACTCCTCCCTCCCTCTACTGTCAGGACCCCTCCCTCCCTCCCTCTACTGTCAGGACCCCTCCCTCCCTCCCTCCCTCCCTCCCTCCCTCCCTCCCTCCCTCCCTCCCTCCCTCCCTCCCTCCCTCCCTCCCTCTACTGTCAGGACTCCTCCCTCCCTCCCTCCCTCTACTGTCAGGACTCCTCCCTACCTCCCTCCCTCCCTCCCTCTACTGTCAGGACTCCTCCCTCCCTCCCTCTACTGTCAGGACTCCTCCCTCCCTCACCTCCCCTCCCCTCCCCTCCCTTCCTCCCTCCCTCCCTCTCTCAGCTGCAGAACTTTACTTTAAGGTTTGCTTTCTGTGTGTTGGTCTTCTATTTCAGTTTATCATGAAGACGTTGTGCTTGTTCCTATGCTTGTTGTTTACCATCAATTAGCTCTGTGTCTGTAGTGTCCTGTGTTATGGGTGGTGGTCTGATTAGCTCAGTGTCTGTAGTGTCCTGTGTTATGGGTGGTGGTCTGATTAGCTCAGTGTCTGTAGTGTCCTGTGTTATGGGTGGTGGTCTGATTAGCTCAGTGTCTACAGTGTCCTGTGTTATGGGTGGTGGTCTGATTAGCTCAGTGTCTGTAGTGTCCTGTGTTATGGGTGGTGGTCTGATTAGCTCAGTGTCTATAGTGTCCTGTGTTATGGGTGGTGGCCTGATTAGCTCAGTGTCCGTAGTGTCCTGTGTTATGGGTGGTGGTCTGATTAGCTCAGTGTCCTGTGTTATGGGTGGTGGTCTGATTAGCTCAGTGTCCGTAGTGTCCTGTGTTATGGGTCGTGGTCTGATTAGCTCAGTGTCTATAGTGTCCTGTTATGGGTGGTGGTCTGACTAGCTCAGTGTCCTGTGTTATGGGTGGTGGTCTGATTAGCTCAGTGTCCGTAGTGTCCTGTGTTATGGGTCGTGGTCTGATTAGCTCAGTGTCTATAGTGTCCTGTGTTATGGGTGGTGGTCTGATTAGCTCAGTGTCCTGTGTTATGGGTGGTGGTCTGATTAGCTCAGTGTCCGTAGTGTCCTGTGTTATGGGTCGTGGTCTGATTAGCTCAGTGTCTATAGTGTCCTGTGTTATGGGTGGTGGTCTGATTAGCTCAGTGTCTGTAGTGTCCTGTGTTATGGGTGGGGGTCTGATTAGCTCAGTGTCTATAGTGTCCTGTGTTATGGGTGGTGGTCTGATTAGCTCAGTGTCTGTAGTGTCCTGTGTTATGGGTGGTGGTCTGATTAGCTCAGTGTCCTGTGTTATGGGTGGTGGTCTGATTAGCTCAGTGTCTGTAGTGTCCTGTGTTATGGGTGGGGGTCTGATTAGCTCAGTGTCCTGTGTTATGGGCGGTGGTCTGACTAGCTCAGTGTCCTGTGTTATGGGTGGTGGTCTGATTAGCTCAGTGTCCTATGTTATATTAGCTCAGTGTCTATAGTGTCTTGTGTTATGGGTGGTGGTCTGATTAGCTCAGTGTCTGCAGTGTCCTGTGTTATGGGTGGTGGTCTGATTAGCTCAGTGTCTATAGTGTCCTGTGTTATGGGTGGTGGTCTGATTAGCTCAGTGTCTGTAGTGTCCTGTGTTATGGGTGGGGGTCTGATTAGCTCAGTGTCTATAGTGTCCTGTTATGGGTGGTGGTCTGACTAGCTCAGTGTCTATAGTGTCCTGTGTTATGGGTGGGGGTCTGATTAGCTCAGTGTCTATAGTGTCATGTGTTATGGGCGGTGGTCTGATTAGCTCAGTGTCTATAGTGTCCTGTGTTATGGGTGGTGGTCTGATTAGCTCAGTGTCTGTAGTGTCCTGTGTTATGGGTGGGGGTCTGATTAGCTCAGTGTCTGTAGTGTCCTGTGTTATGGGTGGTGGTCTGATTAGCTCAGTGTCTGTAGTGTCCTGTGTTATGGGTGGGGGTCTGATTAGCTCAGTGTCTGTAGTGCCCTGTGTTATGGGTGGTGGTCTGATTAGCTCAGTGTCTATAGTGTCCTGTGTTATGGGTGGTGGTCTGATTAGCTCAGTGTCTGTAGTGTCCTGTGTTATGGGTGGGGGTCTGATTAGCTCAGTGTCCTGTGTTATGGGTGGTGGTCTGATTAGCTCAGTGTCTATAGTGTCCTGTTATGGTTGGTGGTCTGATTAGCTCAGTGTCTGTAGTGTCCTGTGTTATGGGTGGTAGTCTGATTAGCTCAGTGTCTGTAGTGTCCTGTGTTGTGGGTGGTGGTCTGATTAGCTCAGTGTCTATAGTGTCCTGTGTTATGGGTGGTGGTCTGATTAGCTCAGTGTCTATAGTGTCCTGTGTTATGGGTGGGGGTCTGATTAGCTCAGTGTCTATAGTGTCCTGTGTTATGGGTGGTGGTCTGATTAGCTCAGTGTCTATAGTGTCCTGTTATGGGTGGTGGTCTGACTAGCTCAGTGTCCTGTGTTATGGGCGGTGGTCTGATTAGCTCAGTGTCTATAGTGTCCTGTGTTATGGGTGGTGGTCTGATTAGCTCAGTGTCTATAGTGTCCTGTGTTATGGGTGGGGGTCTGATTAGCTCAGTGTCTATAGTGTCCTGTGTTATGGGTGGTGGTCTGATTAGCTCAGTGTCTATAGTGTCCTGTGTTATGGGTGGGGGTCTGATTAGCTCAGTGTCTATAGTGTCCTGTGTTATGGGTGGTGGTCTGATTAGCTCAGTGTCTATAGTGTCCTGTGTTATGGGTGGTGGTCTGATTAGCTCAGTGTCTGTAGTGTCCTGTGTTATGGGTGGTGGTCTGATTAGCTCAGTGTCCGTAGTGTCCTGTGTTATGGGTGGTGGTCTGATTAGCTCAGTGTCTATAGTGTCCTGTGTTATGGGTGGTGGTCTGATTAGCTCAGTGTCTATAGTGTCCTGTGTTATGGGTGGTGGTCTGACTCAGTGAATTTAGTAAACATGACTATTCTCTGTGTGTGTTGCCTCTGAATGACGTTGAATAATTCAGTAATCGACAGCAGGCTTTTAGCCAGCTCAAGGATGTATCCCAAACGGCACCATATTCCCTACATAGTGCCCTCGTTGTGACCAGAATCCTAGTCAAAAGTAGTGCACTATATAGGGAACAGGGTGTCGTTTTGGATCCAACCAAGCTCTAGAGATCTGTCAGAGAAACACAGGAAATGGACGACCGAGACAGATTCTTATTGGTTGCATCAAACTGACAGTGTTTCACAGCTAGAAAAACACACCAGTCAGTCCACTGAAACACACACACACACACACACACACACACACACACACACACACACACACACACACATAAACAAACTCCTCTTGGGCTAATATAATACTCATGTGCTCCTCCTGCTTGTCAGCAGCTCTCGTGCCCTCTCACTAATGTTAGATGATGTCAGATAGCCTCTGGCTCTGTGATTGGAGGGTTACTCAACTCCTCAGCATGTCTGGACTGGCGTGTTGTAAATGGTAGCAGAACTCGGTAGAGGAGGTGTTGCAGAACTCGGTGTTGCAGAACTCGGTAGAGGCGGTGTTGCAGAACTCGGTAGAGGCGGTGTTGCAGAACAGGGAGGCGGTGTTGCAGAACTCGGTAGAGGCGGTGTTGCAGAACTCGGTAGAGGCGGTGTTGCAGAACTCGGTAGAGGCGGTGTTGCAGAACTCGGTAGAGGCGGTGTTGCAGAACTCGGTAGAGGCGGTGTTTCAGAACTCGGTAGAGGCGGTGTTGCTGAACTCGGTAGAGGCGGTGTTGCAGAACTCGGTAGAGGCGGTGTTGCAGAACTCGGTGGAGGCGGTGTTGCAGAACTCGGTAGAGGCGGTGTTGCAGAACTCGGTAGAGGCGGTGTTGCAGAACTCGGTAGAGGCGGTGTTGCAGAACTCGGTGGAGGCGGTGTTGCAGAACTCGGTGGAGGCGGTGTTGCAGAACTCGGTGTTGCAGAACTTGGTAGAGGCGGCGTTGCAGAACTCGGTAGAGGCGGTGTTGCAGAACTCGGTGTTGCAGAACTCGGTAGAGGCGGTGTTGCTGAACTCGGTAGAGGCGGTGTTGCAGAACTCGGTAGAGGCGGTGTTGCAGAACTCGGTAGAGGCGGTGTTGCAGAACTCGGTAGAGGCGGTGTTGCAGAACTCGGTAGAGGCGGTGTTGCAGAACTCGGTGTTGCAGAACTCGGTAGAGGCGGTGTTGCAGAACTCGGTAGAGGCGGTGTTGCAGAA
Source organism: Oncorhynchus clarkii lewisi (assembly GCF_045791955.1). NCBI lineage: Eukaryota > Metazoa > Chordata > Actinopteri > Salmoniformes > Salmonidae > Oncorhynchus > Oncorhynchus clarkii. The sequence continues at coordinate 8,033,088 of NC_092164.1, forward strand.
CTCGGTAGAGGCGGTGTTGCAGAACTCGGTAGAGGCGGTGTTGCAGAACTCGGTGGAGGCGGTGTTGCAGAACTCGGTGTTGCAGAACTTGGTAGAGGCGGCGTTGCAGAACTCGGTAGAGGCGGTGTTGCAGAACTCGGTGTTGCAGAACTCGGTAGAGGCGGTGTTGCTGAACTCGGTAGAGGCGGTGTTGCAGAACTCGGTAGAGGCGGTGTTGCAGAACTCGGTAGAGGAGGTGTTGCAGAACAGGGAGGCGGTGTTGCAGAACTCGGTAGAGGCGGTGTTGCAGAACTCGGTAGAGGCGGTGTTGCAGAACTCGGTAGAGGCGGTGTTGCAGAACTCGGTAGAGGCGGTGTTGCAGAACTCGGTAGAGGCGGTGTTGCAGAACTCGGTAGAGGCGGTGTTGCAGAATTCGGTAGAGGCGGTGTTGCAGAACTCGGTAGAGGCGGTGTTGCAGAACTCGGTAGAGGCGGTGTTGCAGAACTCGGTAGAGGCGGTGTTGCAGAACTCGGCAGAGGCAGTGTTTCAGAACTCGGTAGAGGCGGTGTTTCAGAACTTGGTAGAGGCGGTGTTTCAGAACTCGGTAGAGGCGGTGTTGCAGAACTCGGTAGAGGCGGTGTTGCAGAACTCGGTAGAGGCGGTGCTGCAGAACTCGGTAGAGGCGGTGTTTCAGAACTCGGTAGAGGCGGTGTTGCAGCGGTGTTGCAGAACTCGGTAGAGGCGGTGTTGCTGAACTCGGTAGAGGCGGTGTTGCAGAACTCGGTAGAGGCGGTGTTGCAGAACTCGGTAGAGGCGGTGTTGCAGAACTCGGTAGAGGCGGTGTTGCAGAACTCGGTAGAGGCGGTGTTGCAGAACAGGGAGACTGTTGTATAACCCATAATGACAAAGCAAAAACAGGTTTAGACAGTTTTGCTAATTTATTAAAAATAAAAAACATTTCCTCATCATTCTACTCTTTACCCCATAATGACAAAGAGAACGCAGGTTCTTAGAAATGTCTGCTCATTTAAAAACAGAAATACCTTATTTACATAAGTATTCAGACCCTTTGCTATGAGACTCGAAAATTGAGCTCAGGTGCATCCTGTTTCCATTGATCATCCTTGAGATGTTTCTATAACTTGATTGGAGTCCACCTGTGGTCAATTCAATTGATTGGACATGATTTGGAAAAGGCACACACCTGTCTATATAAGGTCCCACAGTTGACAGTGCATGTCAGAGCAAAAACCAAGCCATGAGGTCGAAGGAATTGTCCGTAGAGCTCCGAGACAGGATTGTGTCGAGACACAGATCTGGGGAAAGGTACCAAAACATTTCTGCAGCATTGAAGGTCCCCAAGAACACAGTGGCCTCCATCATTCTTAAATGGAAGAAGTTTGGAACCAGCAAGACAACCAACGATCTCTGCAGCACTCCACCAATCAGGCCTTTATGGTAGAGTGGCCAGACGGAAGCCATTCCTCAGTAAAAGGCACATGACAACCCTCTTGGAGTTTGACAAAAGGCACCTAAAGACTCTCAGACGATAAGAAACAAGATTCTCTGGTCTGATGAAACCAAGATTGAACTCTTTGGCCTGAATGCCAAGCGTCACGTCTGGAGGAAACCTGGCACCATCCCTACAGTGAAGCATGGTGGAGGCAGCATCATGCTGTGGGGATGTTTTTAAGCGGCAGGGACTGGGAGCACTCAAGACCTCAGACTGGGGCAAAGCTTCATTTTCCAAAAGGACGACAACCCTAAGCAGACAGCCAAGAGAACGCAGGAGTGGCTTCAGGACTCTCAAGTCTCTGAATGTCCTTGAGTGGCCCAGCCAGAGCCCGGACTGGAACCCGATCAAACATCTCTGGAGAGACCTGAAAATAGCTGTGCAGTGACGCTACCTATCCAACCAGGATCTGCAGAGAAGAATGTGAGAAACTCCCCAAATACAGGTGTACCAAGCTTGTAGTATCATACCCAAGAATGCTTGATACTGTAATCGCTGCCAAAGGTGCTTCAACAAAGTCCTGACTAAAGGGTCTGAATACACAGATTTTTTTTTAACCTGTTTTTGCATTATGGGGTAGTGTGTGTCCATTGAGGATTTAAAATCTATATTTTAGAATGAGGCTGTAACTTAACAAGTGGAAAAATTCAATGTGTCTGAATATTTCCGAATGCACAGTATAGTATTCTAGAACAGCGGAATCCACAGATATGTATAGTATTCTAGAACAGCGGAATCCACAGATATGTATAGTATTCTACAACAGCGGAATCCACAGATGTATATTATTCTAGAACAGCGGAATCCACAGATATGCATAGTATTCTAGAACAGCGGAATCCACAGATATGTATAGTATTCTAGAACAGCGGAATCCACAGATATGTATAGTATTCTAGAACAGCGAAATCCACAGATATGTATAGTATTCTAGAACAGCGGAATCCACAGATATGTATAGTATTCTAGAACAGCGGAATCCACAGATATGTATAGTATTCTAGAACAGCGGAATCCACAGAGGTATAGTATTCTAGAACAGCGGAATCCACAGATATGTATAGTATTCTAGAACAGCGGAATCCAAAGATATGTATAGTATTCTAGAACAGCGGAATCCAAAGATATGTATAGTATTCTAGAACAGCGGAATCCAAAGATATGTATAGTATTCTAGAACAGCGGAATCCACAGATATGTATAGTATTCTAGAACAGCGGAATCCACAGATATGTATAGTATTCTAGAACAGCGGAATCCACAGATATGTATAGTATTCTAGAACAGCGGAATCCACAGATATGTATAGTATTCTAGAACAGCGGAATCCACAGATGTATAGTATTGAACAAATAGTATTGTATATCATTCCATTGAGAGATAGTATTGTAGAACACCTACTGTAGAGAGTATTGTGGATCAGAGGGCTCGTATTGTGGATCAGAGAGCTCGTATTGTGGATCAGAGAGCTCGTATTGTGGATCAGAGAGCTCGTATTGTGGATCAGAGAGCTCGTATTGTGGATCAGAGGGCTCGTATTGTGGATCAGAGGGCTCGTATTGTGGATCAGAGAGCTCGTATTGTGGATCAGAGGGCTCGTATTGTGGATCAGAACATTTGATGTGTGTTGTGCATATTCCTGAACTTGTGCCTATTTTCATCATCCTGATAATATCGATGTGTTCTTCTCTGTGTATTGTTTTCCAGGATGTAAGAAAGTGTACACCAAGTCTTCCCATCTGAAAGCCCACCTTAGGACCCACACTGGTAAGACCTCTTTCTAATGACCCGTTAAAGGCGGGTGGCGTTGACCCTCTTTATTTTTGGTGGTTCCTCGTGGTGTTGCTAGGCAGGAGCGTAGTCTTGGCATGCGCTATGCATTCATTTCTTACATGCTGCTTGGGGGAGGTTATCCCCGCTCCGCCCGGCCTCAATATGCTGTTCTGTCAAACAGGCGGATAAGTCCACAACACTTCACAAACCTCCCGCTCTGTGTTGTAGAATATTGAGCAGTTCTAGAATGTTACCGGGAATTCTAGAACGTTTTCATCGGTAAGGGTCGAGGGGGGGGGCTTTCTGGAAGGGTCGAGGGGGGGCTTTCTGGAAGGGTCGAGGGGGGGCTTTCTGGAAGGGTCGAGGGGGGGCTTTCTGGAAGGGTCGAGGGGGGCTTTCTGGAACGGTCGAGCGGGGCTTTCTGGAAGGGTCGAGCGGGGCTTTCTGGAAGGGTCGAGCGGGGATTTCTGGAAGGGTCGAGGGAGGCTTTCTGGAAGGGTCGAGGGGGGCTTTCTGGAAGGGTCGAGGGGGGCTTTCTGGAAGGGTCGAGCGGGGCTTTCTGGAAGGGTCAAGGGAGGCTTTCTGGAAGGGTCGAGGGGGGCTTTCTGGAAGGGTCGAGGGGGGCTTTCTGGAAGGGTCGAGCGGGGCTTTCTGGAAGGGTCGAGGGGGGGGCTTTCTGGAAGGGTCGAGGGGGGGCTTTCTGGAAGGGTCGAGCGGGGCTTTCTGGAAGGGTCGAGCGGGGGCTTTCTGGAAGGGTCGAGGGGGGGCTTTCTGGAAGGGTCGAGGGGGCTTTCTGGAAGGGTCGAGGGGGGCTTTCTGGAAGGGTCGAGGAGGGCTTTCTGGAAGGGTCGAGGGGGGCTTTCTGGAAGGGTCGATGGGGGGCTTTCTGGAAGGGTCGAGGGAGGCTTTCTGGAAGGGTCGAGGGGGGCTTTCTGGAAGGGTCGAGCGGGGCTTTCTGGAAGGGTCGAGGGGGGGCTTTCAGGAAGGGTCGAGGGGGGGCTTTCTGGAAGGGTCGAGGGGGGCTTTCTGGAAGGGTCGAGCGGGGCTTTCTGGAAGGGTCGAGGGGGGCTTTCTGGAAGGGTCGAGGGAGGTTCTACATACAGTATAACGCTTGGCCGTTAATGCAGTGTGTTGCGTTCCCGTCAACCTGTTATTTTCCTGGTGTGTGTGTGTGTGTGTGTGTGTGTGTGTGTGTGTGTGTGTGTGTGTGTGTGTGTGTGTGTGTGTGTGTGTGTGTGTGTGTGTGTGTGCCATTTAATAATCAGAATGTGGCAGCGGAGGGGCAGGCTGTCCGTAGTGAAATAGCTGCAGTAGTTCCTGGCTGCTGCGTGGTTAAACTCTGGGGATAAGGGGTATTCTGGGGGATAAGGGGTATTCTGGGGGATAAGAGGTATTCTGGGGATAAGAGGTATTCTGGGGATAAGAGGTATTCTGGGGGATAAGAGGTATTCTGGGGGATAAGGGGTATTCTGGGGGATAAGGGGTATTCTGGGGGATAAGGGGTATTCTGGGGGATAAGGGGTATTCTGGGGATAAGGGGTATTCTGGGGGGGCGTCAACAGTTTAGGAATGTGCTGCGTAAGACCGGTCGTATCAGATAGAAAAACACAGTGCAGTTGAATGTCTCCGATGGGGTTCCAGGACTGGACTAATATATCTACTGTCAACATGTTGAAATGTCCTCTTCATCTTCCGTTACGGCCTTCCCTCAACCAATCACGTGTCTTTAGAAAGCAGATGTCACAAAGGGCTTCTACAGAAACCCAGTTTAAGTCTCCAAACGGAAAGCGATGCAGGTGTGGAAGCATGGGGGAGGGGGCTAGACCAAACTCCCCTAAAAAGGCCAGAGCCTAGGAAGAAACCTAGAGAGGAACCAGGCTCTGAGGGGTGACCAGTCCTCTTCTGGCTGTACCAGGTAGAGATGAACCAGGCTATGAGGGGTGACCAGTCCTCTACTGGCTGTACTGGGTAGACCAGAGGAACCAGGCTCAGAGGGGTGGGCCAGTCCTCTTCTGACTGTACCAGGTAGAGAGGAACCAGGTTCTGAGGGGTGACCAGTCCTCTTCTGGCTGTACCAGGTAGAGAGGAACCAGGCTCTGAGGGGTGGCCAGTCCTCTACTGGCTGTACTGGGTAGACCAGAGGAACCAGGCTCTGAGGGGTGACCAGTCCTCTTCTGGTTGTACTGGGTAGAGAGGAACCAGGCTCTGAGGGGTGACCAGTCCTCTTCTGGCTGTACCAGGTGGAGATTATAAGAGTACATGGCCATTTAAGGCCAGATTGTTCTTCAAAATGTTCATAGATGACCAGCAGGGTGAAATAATCATCACAGTGGTTGTAGAGGGTGCAGCAGGTCAGCACCTCAGGAGTAAATGTCAGGTGGCTTTTCATAGCCGAGCATTCAGTTAGAGACAGCAGGTCTGGTAGAGAGAGAGAGAGTTGAAAACAGCAGGTGTGGTAGAGAGAGAGAGGGTTGAAAACAGCAGGTGTGGTAGAGAGAGAGGGAGTTGAAAACAGCAGGTGTGGTAGAGAGAGAGTTGAAAACAGCAGGTGTGGTAGAGAGAGAGAGCTGAAAACAGCAGGTGTGGTAGAGAGAGAGAGCTGAAAACAGCAGGTGTGGTAGAGAGAGAGAGTTGAAAACAGCAGGTCTGGTAGAGAGAGAGTTGAAAACAGCAGGTCTGGTAGAGAGAGAGTTGAAAACAGCAGGTGTGGTAGAGAGAGAGAGGGTTGAAAACAGCAGGTGTGGTAGAGAGAGAGGGAGTTGAAAACAGCAGGTGTGGTAGAGAGAGAGAGCTGAAAACAGCAGGTGTGGTAGAGAGAGAGTTGAAAACAGCAGGTGTGGTAGAGAGAGAGAGTTGAAAACAGCAGGTCTGGTAGAGAGAGAGACTAAACAGCAGGTCTGGGACAGGTAGCACGTCCTGTGAACAGGTCAGGGTTCCATAGCCGCAGGCAGAACAGTTGAAACTAGAGCCGCAGCACGACCAGGTGGACTGGGGACAGAGAGGAGTCATCAGGCCAGGTAGTCCTGAGGCATGGTCTCTCTCTCCCTCCCTCCCTCAGAGAGAGTAATAGGAGATAAGCCATGTAAACAAGGACCTGTGGTTTAGGTGTGGTTCTCCAGGCAGTCAGAAACATATCCCCGTGTCTCTATATTCCTCGTCTAGTAGTTTGATCAGGGAAACGCAGCCACTTATCGTCCAATAGATTGTGGTGGTTATTAAATCTCTCTCTCTGTCGGAGATGACGTATCTGTGTGGTTCATGTTGGGAACTGCTAGTGGTTTTATGACATGGACTGTTTGACAAGGGTACACACACACACACACACTCTCTCTCTCTGCTCCAACAATCTGGATAACGGATGCTGTTGGAGAGATGAAACGAGGGCCTCCAACGGAGGTGAATGAGAGGCATTAGGAACTGTGTGTGTGTGTGTGTGTGTGTGTGTGTGTGTGTGTGTGACTGAAGGGCCTTGACTATGGGCAGGTTAATCATTTGAGGTGAACTCAATCCACCTGCCTCTGAGGAGTGGAGCAATCCACCTGTCTCTGAGGAGGGGGAGTGGAGCAATCCACCTGATTCTGAGGAGGTGGAGTGGAGCAATCCACCTGTCTCTGAGGAGGGGGAGGAGTGGAGCAATCCACTTGATACTGAGGAGGGGGAGTGGAGCAATCCACCTGATTCTGAGGAGGAGGAGTGGAGCAATCCACCTGTCTCTGAGGAGGGGGAGGAGTGGAGCAATCCACCTGATTCTGAGGAGGGGGAGTGGAGCAATCCACCTGATTCTGAGGAGGGGGAGTGGAGCAATCCACCTGCATCTGAGGAGTGGAGCAATCCACCTGATTCTGAGGAGGGGGAGGAGTGGAGCAATCCACCTGATTCTGAGGAGGAGGAGGAGTGGAGCAATCCACCTGATTCTGAGGAGGGGGAGGAGTGGAGCAATCCACCTGATTCTGAGGAGGGGGAGGAGTGAAGCAATCCACCTGATTCTGAGGAGGAGGAGTGGAGCAATCCACCTGTCTCTGAGGAGGGGGAGGAGTGGAGCAATCCACCTGTCTCTGAGGAGGAGGGGGAGTGAAGCAATCCACCTGATTCTGAGGAGGAGGAGGAGTGGAGCAATCCACCTGATTCTGAGGAGGGGGAGGAGTGGAGCAATCCACCTGTCTCTGAGGAGGGGGAGGAGTGGAGCAATCCACCTGTCTCTGAGGAGGGGGAGGAGTGGAGCAATCCACCTGATTCTGAGGAGGAGGAGTGGAGCAATCCACCTGATTCTGAGGAGGAGGAGTGGAGCAATCCACCTGATTCTGAGGAGGAGGAGTGGAGCAATCCACCTGTCTCTGAGGAGGGGGAGGAGTGGAGCAATCCACCTGATTCTGAGGAGGGGGAGTGGAGCAATCCACCTGATTCTGAGGGGGAGGAGTGGAGCAATCCACCTGTCTCTGAGGGGGAGGAGTGGAGCAATCCACCTGCCTCTGAGGAGGGGGAGGAGTGGAGCAATCCACCTGCCTCTGGGGAGGGGGAGGAGTGGAGCAATCCACCTGCCTCTGGGGAGGGGGAGGAGTGGAGCAATCCACCTGCCTCTGAGGAGGAGGGGGAGTGGAGCAATCCACCTGCCTCTGAGGAGGGGGAGGAGTGGAGCAATCCACCTGTCTCTGAGGAGGAGGGGGAGTGGAGCAATCCACCTGATTCTGAGGAGGAGGAGGAGTGGAGCAATCCACCTGATTCTGAGGAGGGGGAGGAGTGGAGCAATCCACCTGTCTCTGAGGAGGGGGAGGAGTGGAGCAATCCACCTGTCTCTGAGGAGGGGGAGGAGTGGAGCAATCCACCTGATTCTGAGGAGGAGGAGTGGAGCAATCCACCTGATTCTGAGGAGGAGGAGTGGAGCAATCCACCTGATTCTGAGGAGGAGGAGTGGAGCAATCCACCTGTCTCTGAGGAGGGGGAGGAGTGGAGCAATCCACCTGATTCTGAGGAGGGGGAGTGGAGCAATCCACCTGATTCTGAGGGGGAGGAGTGGAGCAATCCACCTGTCTCTGAGGGGGAGGAGTGGAGCAATCCACCTGCCTCTGAGGAGGGAGAGGAGGGGAGCAATCCACCTGCCTCTGGGGAGGGGGAGGAGTGGAGCAATCCACCTGCCTCTGGGGAGGGGGAGGAGTGGAGCAATCCACCTGCCTCTGAGGAGGAGGGGGAGTGGAGCAATCCACCTGCCTCTGAGGAGGGGGAGGAGTGGAGCAATCCACCTGTCTCTGAGGAGGAGGGGGAGTGGAGCAATCCACCTGCCTCTGAGGAGGAGGGGGAGTGGAGCAATCCACCTGCCTCTGAGGAGGGGGAGGAGTGGAGCAATCCACCTGCCTCTGAGGAGGGGGAGGAGTGGAGCCTTGAGGGTGGTGTCTCTAACACACACGAGAAACTCTACTAGTCCAGACATGTCTGCCACTGCGTGCCTCCCTCGCTCCCTGCCCCCTCGTTGGGTGAGGGGGTCGGCCTTCACCCCTACACACTCCCACAACCCCTCCACCTACCCGGGGTTGGTCTCTCCCATAGAGATGGCTCTTTTCACTTCAACTGGTTTCACACAGAGCCACATATATATTATATATATCCTGCATTCAGAAAGGATTCAGACCCCTTGACTTTTTTCCACATTTTGTTACGTTACAGCCTTGTTCTAAAATGGATTAAATAGACCCCCCCCCCCCCCCCCCTCATCAAATCTACTGACAATATCCCATTTTGATAAAAACAGGTTTTTAGACATTTTTGCAAATGTATTGAAAAAAACATACATCACATTTCCATTAGTATTCAGACCCTTTACATCTAACATATATTTAGATTGGTTTAACACTTTCTTTGTTGGTTACTACATGATTCCATATGTGTTATTTCATAGTGTTGATGTCTTCACTAATATTCTACAATGTAGAAAATAGTACAAATAAAGAAAAACCCTGTAATGAGTTGGTGTCATTTTGCCAAAGCTTTCTTTGGCGATTTACAATATTAACATAATCAATATTAATCAATATTGTCAACGGGACAACAGTAACAACAATAACCAAGGGTCAAAATAACCAACACATTGAACAATAACAATAAGCATACAGTAGAGGACATGTGCAGGTTGATTGGTCTGTCAGACACTGTCCCTCATCTTATGACAGGCAGCAATGTAGTGCGCTGCCAACCCACAGCTCTCTGCGTCCTTCCTCAACAGGACGGGTAGCCTGTCCCTCCCCCAACAGGACGGGTAGCCTGTCCCTCCCCCAACAGGACGGGTAGCCTGTCCCTCCCTCAACAGGACGGGTAGCCTGTCCCTCCCCCAACAGGACGGGTAGCCTATCCCTCCCCCAACAGGACGGGTAGCCTACTCTCATCAGAGAGGTCTTCAATGTAGTGCGCTGCCAACCCACAGCTCTCTGCGTCCTCCCCCAACAGGACGGGTAGCCTGTCCCTCCCCCAACAGGACGGGTAGCCTGTCCCTCCCCCAACAGGACGGGTAGCCTGTCCCTCCCCCAACAGGACGGGTAGCCTGTCCCTCCCCCAACAGGACGGGTAGCCTATCCCTCCCCCAACAGGACGGTTAGCCTGTCCCTCCCTCAACAGGACGGGTAGCCTGTCCCTCCCCCAACAGGACGGGTAGCCTATCCCTCCCCCAACAGGACGGGTAGCCTACTCTCATCAGAGAGGTCTTCAATGTAGTGCGCTGCCAACCCACAGCTCTCTGCGTCCTCCCCCAACAGGACGGGTAGCCTGTCCCTCCCCCAACAGGACGGGTAGCCTGTCCCTCCCCCAACAGGACGGGTAGCCTGTCCCTCCCTCAACAGGACGGGTAGCCTGTCCCTCCCCCAACAGGACGGGTAGCCTGTCCCTCCCCCAACAGGACGGGTAGCCTGTCCCTCCCCCAACAGGACGGGTAGCCTGTCCCTCCCCCAACAGGACGGGTAGCCTGTCCCTCCCCCAACAGGACGGGTAGCCTGTCCCTCCCCCAACAGGACGGGTAGCCTGTCCCTCCCCCAACAGGACGGGTAGCCTGTCCCTCCCCCAACAGGACGGGTAGCCTATCCTTCCCCCAACAGGACGGGTAGCCTGTCCCTCCCCCAACAGGACAGGTAGCCTGTCCTCATCAGAGATGTCTTTGAAACCTTGAATAAGGGTTTCACATTTGGGGAAATGAAACTAATTCTTATATATTCTGGTCGTTTCGTTTTCCTGTGTCTACCCTTCTCAATGGCAAGGCTGTGCTCACTGAGCCTGTACTGCGCCAAGGTTTTTCTAATGTTTTGATCAGTAACCATGGTCATAAAGTTATCCACGGTGTTCTGTCGATTTAGGGCCAGATAGGACTGCATTTTGCTTTGTGTTTCCCCATAGGTAGTGTAGTTTTGTTTTGACTGTGTTGTAATCTGGTTTATTCTGATTGATTGGATGTTCTGGTCCTGGGGCTTCAGTGTGTTAGTAGAACAGGTTAGTGAACTCAGGACCAGGACCTGCTGGATTAGGGGACTCTTTTCTTTGCTCAGCTCTTGGCAAATATATATAGATATACAAGAGCTGAGCAAAGAAAAGAGTGTATATTAACACACACAATTGTTGAAGTCAGAAGTTTACATACACCTTAGCCAAATACATTTAAACTCAGTTTTACACAATTCCTGACATTTTAATCCAAGTAAAAAGTCCCTGTTTTAGGTCAGTTAGGATCACAACTTTGTTTTAAGAATGTGAAATGTCAGAATAATAGTAGAGAGAATGATTTATTTCAGCTTTTATTTCTTTCATCACATTCCCAGTGGGTCAGAAGTTTACATTCACTCAACTACCTATCAGGTAGCATTGCCTTTAAATTGTTTAACTTGGGTCAAACCGTTTCAGGTGGCCTTCCACAAGCTTCCCACAATAGGTTGGGTGAATTTTGGCCCATTCCTCCTGACAGAGCTGGTGTAACTGAGTCAGGTTTGTAGGCCTCCTTGCTCGCACACGCTTTTTCAGTTCTGCCCACACATTTTCTACAGGATTGAGGTCAGGGCTTATGCTTGGGGTCATTGTCCATTTGGAAGACCCATTTGCGACCAAGCTTTAACTTCCTGACTGATGTCTTGAGATGTTGCTTCAATATATCCACATAATTTTCCTTCCTCATGATGCCATCTATTTTGTGAAGTGCACCAGTCCCTCTTTTTCCTCCAAACATAACGATGGTCATTATGACCAAACAGTTCTATTTTTGTTTCATCAGACCAGAGGACATTTCTCCAAAAAGTACAATCTTTGTCCCCATGTGCAGTTGCAAACCGTAGTTTGGCTTTTTTATGGCGGTTTTGGAGCAGTGGCTTCTTCCTTGCTGAGCGGTCTTTCAGGTTATGTCGATATAGGACTCATTTTACTGTGGATATAGATACTTTTGTACCTGTTTCCTCCAGCATCTTCACAAGGTCCTTTGCTGTTGTTCTGGGATTGATTTGCACTTTTCGCACCGAAGTACGTTCATCTCTAGGAGACAGAACGCGTCTCCTTCCTATATACTTACGTACTATTATTTGTACAGATGAACGTGGTACCTTCAGGCGTTTGGAAATTGCTCCCAAGGATGAACCAGACTTGTGGAGGTCTGCAAAAATAAATTCTGATGTCTTGGCTGATTTCTTTTGATTTCCCCACGATGTCAAGCAAAGAGGCACTGAGTTTCAAGGTAGGCCTTGAAATACATCCACAGGTACACCTCCAATTGACTCAAATGATGTCAATAAGCCTGTCAGAAAATTCTAAAGCCATGACATCATTTTCTGGAATTGTCCAAGCTGTTTAAAGGCAACTTAGTGTATGTAAACTGCTATACCAGCCTCCACTCTTCTGGGAAGTCATTAATATGGAGTTGGACCCCCCTTTGCCGCTATAACAGCCTCCACTCTTCTGGGAAGGCATTAATATGGAGTTGGACCCCCCTTTGCTGCTATAACAGCCTCCACTCTTCTGGGAAGGCATTAATATGGAGTTGGACCCCCCCTTTGCTGCTATAACAGCCTCCACTCTTCTGGGAAGTCATGAATATGGAGTTGGTCCCCCCTTTGCCGCTATAACATCCTCCACTCTTCAGGGAAGTCATTAATATGGAGTTGGTCCCCCCCTATAACAGCCTCCACTCTTCAGGGAAGTCATTAATATGGAGTTGGTCCCCCCTTTGCTGCTATAACAGCCTCTTCTGTTCGACCAGTAGGTGTCAGTATACCTTTTGGGTGTGTACACAGTGTTTAGTGTGGTACGTTGTTTGGCATTGTCTCCATGTTTTGTTATGGTTCACTAAGGGTTTGGTTTGGTTTCTATCTGTCCATG